>NC_085136.1:51296908-51348756 GCF_035046485.1 Aedes albopictus
TTTCAATAAAAGACTACCTATCGTTATTGAACAAACATTGCGTTTTGAGACTTCCTAGAATTAAGGGATTTTTCGTTTTGGTCTTGCAAGGGTTTTAAATGTTTCGAAGTACAAATATTTTGTCGACAAAATATTATCGAAATACCTACCCGCGAGATGAAAAAACGGATTGCAGCTGCCTTTTTCGGTCTGTGAAACCAGCTGAAGTCCCGTAGGCTGCAAACGAAGACAAAACTCGCGTTGTACAAGACTCTGATTCCTCCGATTGCTTTATACGGCCATGAATCGTGGACGTTGGGAGAAGCTGATTGGAGAGCCGAATTGTACCAAGTAGGGTGGGGTGGGGCAAGATGGGTCGCGGGGCAAGATGGGTCAGTGCTATTTTCAGGCGCATTACTCATGTTTTGATTATGTTAATAATTTTGTTAGATGACCAGCATGAATATACAAAAGTTTGGGGCATTGATTGAAAAAATATTCACTCTCATTGGAAATAAAAAATAAAATGGTTTTTAGCCATTTTTCTTATGCGATACATTTCATATAATCTCCATATAAACGGCCGCGGGGCAAGATGGGTCACCTTCAATTTTGTACGTATTTTTGGAGCATTCAAAAGATAATTATTTTTTATTACAAGGCTATCTCATAAATGACTTCAATCAAGCGGAATGAACGCTCAAAACTATAACATTAAATATTGATAATTTTTTAGTGAAAACATCTTTTTTCACGGCGCAAAATCGATCACTTTTTAAAACTGCTTTTTTTACATCAAATTTTTTATTTTATGAACTTTTTATCGACTTTTAGCATAGCTAACTAGTGTATTAAAGAGTAGCGGACGAATATAAACCAATACGATTTGTATTTACAAAGTTATGGTGATCCATCCTTAGGTGACCTATCTTGCCCCGCCCCACCCTATATAAAGAGATTGATATAGTGAAGCGAATAAAGCACGGCAGGCTGCGGTGGGCTGGGCATGTAGCTCGTATGCCGGAGGAACGATAAGCTAACACCATATTCAGCAGAGAACCAGGCTTCGTGGTAGGCCGCGCACACGGTGGCTTTAAGCAGATGAGGAGGACCTAAGGGCTCTAAACGTTCAGGGTGACTGGAAGCGATTTGCCCAGGACCGAGACCAGCGGAGGCGAATGCTTTATTCGGCATAGACTCACCGCTACGAGCTGTAGCCCATCAAGTATCAAGTAAGTAAGCTGGGGACTGGTTTGCCTGTCTTGCACTTATTTCTCTTTAGAAACGATCTGAAAGTATGCAACCACTCCGGTTGCTAGGGCTATACCTATTCCTCCTGAATGATAGAAGAGCCTTACAAATGCACATTAAGATTAGGAGAATATTCACAAGTCAAAACCGAACATTCAACAGAGAAACAAAACTTTGGGTGGATGCTTCTATCATTTCAATTGTAATGTATACATGTAATCAATATTATAATTGTATAGTCGAAAGGTGTTTGTAGAGGTTCTTATTGAATGGTTGTATTTTTTCTGGGTCTTAATTTTACTACTAATTGCTGTGATCGGCCCTAGTACGGCGCATTTTTATGAATACTTTTTAATCGTGGGTGATTTTAATCTTAGTAATATTACGTGGAACTTATTTTCCTGACAACTCACACTCTTTGTATGCATATTGCACGGCCGGACAGAACGCAGTTCAAAACGACAACATTCACATACTGGCAGGGCATGTTGCTGGAATGCCGGACAACAACCCTGCAAAGCTGGTGTTCACAAGAAATGCGGATCCGCAAAAAAATATATAAGGGTTGACTCACCGATCAGTACTGCTGAGCTCACTCGCCCTCAGCAATCGATGACCTGTAGACAGGTCGGGTCATTGATATCACCGATGCGGCTTGGTTGTTGATTGATCGGCTCGTTAGCGCCTGCCTGATCACAACTTGGTCTACAGTCAGTTGAGAGACGAAATGGTCACTCTTGCTTGGGTACGAGTATCTGCGGATGGGAAATTGAAATCTGAGCTTTCCGGAATAACAGACGCAGACACTTACCTTGAAAGTTGATCACGGATGAAATGATCGAGTCTTTGAAACCTCAGATAAGAAAAAGTGAATCACAGACGTACCCGAAAATACACAAATTCTGGAAACCCTTCGTGTTCTGTAATGTCTACAGCGTTATGTGGATAACCTGGACGGTAGTCATGCTGCTTTTCCTTTCCCACCTTATACTTACAGCAAATAAATGGGCTGGACCTCAACCTGGGGGAGCGATTGCTGATGGATGAATGTGTCGTTTGTCTAAACTAAGAGATATGTAGGTAAATATTTAAACTATTGTACCGTGGGATGCCCTAATTTCGCGCGGGTCCAAATTTTGCTCACTGATAATTTTTAGAGGTAATAATCATAGAAGTAATTGTTGAATTTCACTTAAGATAGCGTAGCAAAAGTGTAATTTGGACATTTGGACAATTAGTTTTATGATTATGATCTCTATATATTATCAGTGAGCGAAATTTGTACCCGCGGGAAATTAGGGCACCCCACGATATTTAAAATGTTCACATACTTACTTACAGCAATTCATTAGCCATTGAGAAGCGTGTCCATCTTTAATGTTGATAATTCTCGGACCGAACGAATTCAGTTCCCCAATGGATAAATCCTTTGGCTTTTCTATTTGTTACAGATTGCGATTGAAGAAAATTGTTCTGTTTCTTAGTGTGTTGACCCAGGTATATTCAACTACCGATTCAGATACCGAGTTCGAGAGAATGGGCACTGTTCGGATGAATGCAAACTCGATCTCCTTTCTAGCGCGTAAAATAAGTCGTGTAATACAAATATTTAAAAATAAAATACATACTAAACAGTAAATGAAGATGGTCCGTCGAATCAATACAATTAAATGGTCAAATGAGCTTAACGAATAATAATCATGCTAAAATCGCACAATACAAACGAATCAAGTCTTGTATCTTCTACTCACTCCTGTTCTTCTTCCTAAGCTCCGGAAGTCCATCTTACATGTCATCCAGCAGGGGCTTCCTCTTTTTGACCGAGTACACGTATGTCGGCGTCAGAATGTCGTTCCTGGAAATCATCAACACACATTATCAATCGGTTAAACCGCGCCACCATCATTGCTACATACTTGATCCGTTTGGGCGTGTGATTCTCCACGCTGCCGTCGCTGCTATCGTCCTGCGATTTGCGCTTCTCCAGCGATCGGTCACCGTTCTGCTGCACCACGTTCTCTTTGTTATCGTCGTCGCCTTTGACCTCGCTTTCGGCCATTTCTTGGTCACCATCATCCTCTTCGTCTTCCTTGAGCGATTTCTCATCGAACTTTTTGTTGACGCATCCCGGTGGACAGCGACACTGATCGCCGCAAAATTCGCCCTGCTTCTTGCAGCCACATCGCTTGGTAGAACAGGTCGATCCGCAGCTGCAGTGCGCCTGGTTGCTCGTATTGTGCGAGGACTTGGCCGTGGTGTTGTTACCTTCTTCCGATTCTACGCTAGCTGCCGTTTGACGTTTCTTCGCTGCGGCGCCCTTCTTCATCACCGATTCCCGAATACCCTTGCCGGCCTAAACGAATAAGGAAACTTGAGTGAGCTTCATGCATGCGAAGAGCTCGCTTCGAATATCTTCAACGTCTGGCGAAATGTGACACATTTGTTTATACAGCGAGACTAGTTGAATTGATTAAAGTGCCTGGGACGTTTGGCACAGTGCTGTTGGCAGGAAACAACGCCAATCAACCATCATACCAAACGACCCACTACCACCCGTAAACTTACCCTTTTCTGCTTATAGCGCGGAGTGGCCCTAAAGTCCGGATCGTCCTCCTGGTCGGAGTCGTTCCACTCCAGTTCGTCGTCCTCTTCCTCCTCCTCGTCGTCATCCTCGACGACGGGTGCGGCCACCTTGTTCCGCGTCCGCCGAGAAGCCCGACTGTTCTTCGCTTCCTCCAGCTGTTTGTTCAGCAACCGGTTGGCTTCCTTGACCGAGTCCAGCTCCTGGCGCATTTTCTCCATGCGATCGCTGGCCTCCTGGAGGATCGAATCGCACGTGTTGGTCATCTCCTTGGACTGGCGGGCGTACTTTTGCTTGGACAGCAGCAGCATGGAGAGCTTCTCTTCGTACATCTTGGCCAGTTCGTTGGTTTCGTCGGTGAAGCGCTGCTTGGTTTCGGCCAGCTCCGAAGTTAGCTGACGGATGTTTTCCTCCAGACATTCAACCGAGAGGCGAGTGTCGACTAGCTGATGACGGTTCTTGGCCGATTCTTCCTGTGTCTCGGTGAACACGGTGAGAAGTTTTTTGAGCACTTGCTTTGCTTCTGGGAGAGTAGGGATGCCCTCGAGGATGGCCTTCTGCTTGGAGTCGACGTCGGTGGAGAGGATTTTCTGTTGAAGATCGGCAATCTGGGCATTTCGAAGTTCTAGGTCATGCTCTTGCTGTTTGATCTCGTCTTCGTTGTGCTCATCGGAGTTGCCCTTCATTTCCAGGAGTTTGCTATTCAGTAAGGCGCGATCGTCCATCAGGAGTTTTAAGGTGACGGAAGCATCCGTAACGGAACGGATCAGTTCCAGTTCGTGGTCCACCCAGGAAGAAACGTCCGCACCCCGAACCGGTTTCCCAACAGCTCGGGCAGCTCGCATAGCTTGGACATTCTTTTGTCGCTCCAATGCTTCCTTCAGTCGCTTGTTTACAGCAACCGCTTCTTCGACCTTACGCTTCAGCACGTTCTGCTGCTTATCATGAACGGTCTGCAGACGAACCATCTCATTCTTGAGCTTCCGGTCCTTCTCCCGTAGTTGGCAAATTTCCTTCTCGCGGTTGATCTTCCACTGGCGGAAGTTCTCACTTTCCGCTCGCATCGACTTGACCAACTTGACGCGAGTTGCCTTCATGGCTTGGATTTCCCTGCTCAGATTCTGCACCCGCTGAGTGTCCTTCTCCTTCAACTGCAGCATCTTTGCCTGCTGGATGCTCTTCTTCCTGAGCTCCGCAAGCTCTGACTCCAACTGCTGAACCTTCTTCCGCCGCTCCTCAGCCAGTTTGCTCTTCTTGTCGAACACCTTCGTCGTATTGAGCTGATCGTTCAGTTCTTCAATCTGCTTCTCTAAATCCTTGATTTTACCCTCATACTCTTCGAGTTTGTCGTTACTGCTGCAGTTACTGTCGTCAACGGTAAACGTCAAATTGGAAATATTCCCTAAGCACTTCCTATGGAGCTCTTCCTTAAGTTCCAGCTCCCGATTCAGCTGCCTCAGCTCCTCGCGAATCTTCATCTGCTTCTGAGTGTGCGTATCGGAGCGATTCTGGAACTCCTCAGCGGCAGAGTGCAGCAAAGCGTCGGACGTCTGCGACTCTGTCCGAATCGACGCCGTTTCTTCCTTGTACCCATCCAAGATCGCTTGAATTCCCTGCTTCAGGTCCGAATCGGGACTTTGCGCCAGCAGGGCTTCGATCTCTTCCACGATCTTCTCCGCCGTCAACGTGCGCAGCTGATCGTTGGCCATGTCCTGCAAGGCCGATTGCAGCTGCTGCTGCAAGGTTCGAATCTTTTCCATCATCTCCTTCTCCTGGCGGACGGCCTCAACGGTGGGAATGAATCCATTCGCCAAATGGTGATCGCTGTTGGAACGGACAATTCCGGACTTGCTGCCCGGAGCCGTTGATGGACGGTTTGCTGGAAAATAGAAAGTGAAAGTTAGCTGAAATGAGTAGGGACATTAGGGTGGATCACTGTTGTATGGGAAAATTGTATTACATTCAACTAAGATCAAGGTTTGTAGGGGCCCCTTGAGGTCCCAAATGAGGATGAAGTAAATTTGGCTCCTCTGGAGGATTTCAGGCGGAGTTCAGTAAAAGCAGCCATCAACGACGCATCTCTCATCGGCTAGGTGGGAAAAAAGTCGACGGAATTAATGGTTCAACGAGGAGTGCAGACAGATTTTGGAGGAGAAGCACGAAACACGGACAGTCATGCTGCAGCAAGGAACCCGACAGAACGTGGAACGTTACAAACAAAAGCGGAAAAGCAGACCCGACCCTTATGCTAGTGAGCAATGGAAGAAAATGTCTTCTCTCCGATGAAATTGTGCACCTGAATCTGTCTACAGGAGTTTAATTTTTCAAAGAATTATTCGAAAGGTGTTCTGAAGAATTGTTCAACAGATTCCAACAGAATCCCTGTAGAAAGTATTATTCCAGGTGTTTTCCAACATTTCCACAAGAACTTACTCCAGAGATGTTTTCATGAATTCCTCTTGATTTTTTTAAGGAGCTCATGCAAAGATTCTTCCAGAAATTTCCCCTCCCAGTTCCTGTACCAATTCGTATAAAGCTTCATCTGAAAATTGCTTAAAAAATTCTTCCAGGAGTCACTCCAAATATGTTGTCGAAAATTCTTTCAAATATCATCGTTTAAGGAATTCCCCCACAGATTCCACCTTGGATTCCAACAGAACTTGCTGTATGAGTTGCGCCAACGATTCTTGCGGGATTCATTAAAGGAACTCGTTCAGAACTGCCTGCTGGAGTCCTTCTAGAAATTCACCCAGAAAACCTGTCAAAGACTTCTTAAGCAATTCCTTCGTACATTCCTTAAGAAGTTTAACCAGGACTTACACAAGATTTCTCCAAAAGTTCTTTTAGAGAGTCATGAAGAAGCTCTTCAAGCGATTCATCGAATAGTTCCTTTAGAGAATTAACTATTCAAGATTTACTCCAAAGATTCACCCGAAGATTCTTTCAGTTTTTTTCTGAAATTTCTCAGAAGCTTCTTCCAGGAATTACTTTAAGAGTACCTCCTGCAATGGCACCAGGGTGTCCTCCAAAAATTGTTCCAGAGAAGAACCCTCTAGGCTGTTCTTTCAGAGATTTTACTGGGAATTTTCTTGCTTCGGATACACGCGAACAATGGTAGGAAAAACTTCCGTAATAAAAACTGCGTCCAATTTTACACGTTGCTATTATTTTTTTTTTCTATTTCAAAACAATGTTGGAAGAAAATACAAAAGAAAAATGATAATGTTGCTTCTGGTAATACTTCAACCGAAGGGCGCTCTTATTTTCAAAACATTCCTAATGCGATTCCTCTAGGGGGCCGTTCATAAACCACGTAGACTTTTTGGGGGGAGGGGGGGGGGGGTCTAACCAAAGTCTACGCTCCATACAAATTTCAAAATTTTTGTATGGACAAAAGTCTACGAGGGGGGAGGGGGGGGTCTGAGATGGCCAAATTTTGGTCTACGTGGTTTATGAACAGCCCCTAGGAATTATTCCAAAGCTTTCACTTGGACTTAATCTAAGAAATTTTTCCGAGTTATTTTTTCGAAAATTCTTCCTGGCATTTGGATCTACCACTCAATAAACGCAAGCCAATCGAGAAACACAGTCAGCTTTATCAGCTAGTTTCAGTACTCGACGTAGACAGGTTGCTTCGCCAGTATGACAGAATTATAGCATTTCCCGGCGTTTCACGGAACATGCGCTGCCCCGTGCTTCTACTAAAGACACAGCTTGGGTGACTCGGGTGTACGCGATCTCCAACCTTCGAGCATTGCTCAAGAAGGAGATACATGGTTGCAGCATGTTATGCAGACTTCGCAAGGCTCGAACTAGTATTCCACCGATGGCAACACGATTAGCAGTTCATGCAAGATCTTTTACCCATACCTGGTTCGATTACTGTGGATCGTTGTTAGCTCTGTTCGCCTGCCTGACCGTACGCGCAGTTCACCTCGAAGTAAGTAGCATTCAGTTTGTCAACATCGTTCTGTTTATCCTACGTACGACACTTCGTTGCAAGGGGAATTCATCACGGAAAACGGGGCGAACTTTCAATGAGCTGAACGGCTGTTACAAGGGCAGATGAGTCAGGGACTGTCGTCAACGTTCACAAATTCAGCAACGAAGTGGATCTTTATATGTACCTCTAGGTCCATGGGAACACCTAGCGCAATGATGGATTCCTATGCCGAGACGAAATCGGACGACGAGGGTTTACAAACGTTGGTCATGGAAGCGGGAAGCATCGTAAATGCAAGGCCTCTGACAGTCGAATCAGAAGCGTTGACTCCAAACCGTTTGTTGATGGAGTTATCCAGTGGAACAAGTCGTTGCGGTCAAATTTCGAACTATGTACTCTCAGTCGGCGCATCATCTGAAGAACACTCATGAACAGATCTAGCTCAAGCTAGATCGTTTCTGGCACCGTTGGATCGTTGAATATCTGCAGGTGCCGGTGAAGATGACAACCGAAGTGAGTCGAGGAAGTACGACAACTACGTGCTGATCGTAAACGACGGCGAACGGAACAGCTGAGTGCATGGACGTGTGGAGCAGACGACCGCAGGCGTAGATGACAGAACTTGTCAGGCAATGGTACGGACTTTGGAGGTGTGCTACAGCGTCCAGTGGCGAAACTGCCAATCACTACATGCGCACCGAGGAACAAGGAATACCTCCCGAAATGTAGTTAACAGCGCACTAAAAGGCGCTTGGGTTTTCGTTCTCTTGAATTGAATACCTCAAAATATCTAGTTCTATGGTTCTATATTCAGTTGTGAAGTTGTGAAGATCGTTTAATCGCGTAGCAGAAACCTTAAAGTTACAGATGTTTTGCAATCCTAGTTTAGTTCGTGATCGTGGTCCTACAAGCGGAAGCGATTGTCGATTCACAGTAAGATCCGCCGATTTGTGAAGTTTGTCAGGTTCGAAAAGTTGTAAATTTATGAGTCCACTGATTTTTGCCGGAAAAAAATGTCGGATCGAATAAGAGCGTCTAACTAAAGTTATATTTCGTGGTGCTTCAAAGCTATAAAAGTAACCCATAATTTGGTACATCCCAGGCCACCTTTCGTCGTCTGTCACCTTAAACGACTGAGTTCGTGGAAAGTTATCAAGCCGGCATCATCGACGACAGCTCGACAACGAATCAGATCTTCACCGTACGGTAAATACTCCACAGAAATGCCGTGAATATCAGGTCCCAACGCATCACTGTTTATCGATTTTAAGGCGGCATTCGACAGTATCGACCGAACAGAGCTATGAAAACTTCCAAAATTCTGTTAAGGATTCGTTCCAGGAATTCTATGCGAGACTCCTCCTGGAGTCCCTTCTGGGATTTCTTCAAGAATTCTTTATGAGATCCTTCCACAAATTCTACCAGATCTTCTTTCAGTATTTTTCCAAAAACTTCTTCGAGATTTCTCCTGGGGCTCCTTCCGGGATTCTTTCGTGAACTTCTTCTGGGATTGCTTCACGAATTCCTTCCGGGATCCCTACGGTAATTCCACCGGCAACTTCTTGCGAGATTCCTTCAAGAACCTCTTCCGGGATTTCTCCGGTTTTAATTTCTGGGCTTATGTCATGAATTGTTTCTGGAATTTCCTTACGAAGTTCTTCGGAAACTTGTTCCTGGGATTCCTCTCGGAACTTATCCCGGGGAATTCTTCTGGAATTCTGTCAGACACTGCTTCTAGGATTTCTTCAGGAGCTTTTTCCATGATTCATCTAGGAACTCTTTGCTAGTTTCATTCAAGAGTTCCATTTGGAATTCCTGCAGATCCTTCTGGAAATTTATTCTGGAATTCTTTCATATGTTTCTAATAGAAATCCTTCAGGAGTTCATTAAGGAATATTGTGAGAAATTCTCTCTGCAGTTTTTGCTAATAGAATTCTTTCTGAAGTTCGTACAGGATTTCCTTGAGGAAATACTCCAGTAAGTTCCTTCCGATTTTCCTCCGAAGCTATTAGGAGAATCTCGGATGGAATTCCTGGAGGATTTCCGGAACTCATGAGAAATGCCGAAATCTCTTGAAGTGCCAAAAGGAATATCACAAGGAATCCTGAGATAGAACAAGGGTAAAATTTGGTGCGTACACTTTTTTTTTTTCAAAAGTTTCACCAAGCCAGTCACTAGAAATTGTTTAAATAACCCTCGAATTATCCTTTCTTGAACAATTACGACAATAAAAGCAAACAAAAACAATTTTAAAATACTCACCCGCACCGGGAACATTCTCCTTCCCACCGGCACTGTAGGCCAATAGTTCTAGTCGCAGCTCCTGGATGATCGCATTCAACCGCCGGATCTCCGCCTGGTTCGGATCCTGGTTGACGACGGCTTTGTTCTTGATGTTTTTGGCCCGATTTGCATATCGAAGGGTGTTGATCGTCTCCTCGCAGTTGTAGTCGGCCGGCGAAACGCAGGCCACCATCAGCGTCAGGGAATTTCCCCCTAGCGAATCTTGCAGCAGTCGGGTGAGCTTTGACTCCCGATAAGGAACGTGTCCAAGCGGTCCACCCGAGGATCCCAACGCCGAAATGACATTCCCCAGCACCAGCAGACCCTGATTGATCTTGACACCTTCCTTGAATCGCTCTCCGGTGGCTTGCGTCTTCTTGGGCCGTTCCGACCCGGCCAAATCCACCAGGTGGAACTTGCTGGTCGTGACCGTTGGCTTTTCACCTTTGATGCGGTTCGTCAAATTCAGTGTAAAAATTGCGTGACTCCTGCTGGAAACGGCATTCATCGCTGTGGAAGCAACGGCCCTCTCCTGGGATCCCCTCATCAGCGCTTCGAAGGTTTCCTCCGCAGACCGGATGGGAATCTCCGTCAATCCCGGAATAACAATCTGATTGTTTGCCTCCCGGATGTCCACCACTCGCTCTTCGCGGGTTCCCTTACTCGATAGCAGATCGTACAAATTCTCCTGGTACAGTTCCATGAAGGAGCAGTTTATGGTCACTTCCGATTCGCTTGCCATCTCCTTGACCCGCTCAAAAATGTCATTGATCGCGCGCGGAATCACTCCCATCGTCTCGTCCTCCTCCCCGTCGTAATTCGTTCCCATTGTATACGTCTTCCCGGAACCCGTCTGTCCATATGCCAGGATGGTCACATTGTATCCGGCGTACAGCTTCTCCAGCAGCGGCTGGACAGAACTTTCGTACAAGTGCTCCTGTGAATCCTCCGGCGCAAACACATAGTTGAACGTAAACGCCTCCGGCTTGCCACTGATCCCATTTCCGATCACAACCTGCGGTTCCCGGCAAGTGGGCTGCTCGACCACAATCCGACAGCCGCGGTCCCTTTCGCGCTGATTCAACGGTCGAATGCGTAACGCCACCTTCACCGAATCCGCCGATTGATTGCTCGCCATTCTAACACCCGATCCACAATCAATGAAATCAATCAACAAAAACACTCCCGAACTGAAGAAACTTAACAAGTTTTCTAATTTCCAACAAAATATTTATCGAAACACCAAAAAAGTTAAAACATTTTCCGCACGCAAAATCGCACCACCGCGACCACAGAGGAGAAAGAGCAACAACGAACAAACCGCCGATTTTCAAAATGGAAGTTTTGACAGCTTGCTTTGGTTTTTCTGTAACGCCTGCAGCACGGCAGGCGTTATGTTTTGGTTGGGTGTTCATTTCCTCAGGGTGATTCATAAATGAATTTCACGTATGACTTTTGAAAAGGCCCAGGCCCCTGCATGCGCGTAACTACAGCGCATTTGGCCCCTCAGCTCCAATTTCAAGCATGCTTGCTGTACCTAGTGCATAACAAGCGAGCACGACTTGGAGCTGAGGGGCCAAATGTGCTGTAGCGACGTGCATGGGCCCCTGACACGGCCTACTGCCGTAATTTTGCAAAGTGACGTAAAGCCAAGGGCAAGACACTGTGCTGGAGAGTACATTTTCCTTCACAGAGTTACTCAGAATTTCTCCGGATTGCTCCCGTTTTGCTTGAGTATAGGTAAATTCAACGGAAGCTAACGATCCCTCCGCATCTGGTGGCAGGAATGAGAACCCTATAGGGCACTGCATGAAATTCTCTCCTTCTCCTTCACTCTTACAGAAATTTTGTAAACAACAAGGCCACGAAACGTCAAAGTCCCATACAAAATCAAAATAATGCAGTGCCCTATAAAAAACGTGGCTCCGCCAAAATTTCACATGGTGCAGCATAGGCAAAGTACACTTTTTTCACTTTTTCATATCGAATTCCGCATAGTAGAGAAACAAACGAGCACTTTTTGGAAAGAAAATTTAATTCTCTTTCAGTTGCGCCCGGTAGGTACTTACGAACAATTTATGTGATTAATTTGAGGAGCTCTTGCTATGCCTCCGATATGCCTCCGGAGGGCGATCTTCCGGATTTTTTGTTAGCTGCCCCCAATCCGATGTCTGTCGGCGTGAACATCAAGAATGATGATAATGAAAGCCATTGCAAATGGAAAATAGCAACTTCTAAGCGCGAAAAATCGCTAAAAGTAAATCCCAAAAATATTGTATAGTGAATACCATCTAAAGGCAAATTTCTCAAAATGGAACACATTATTCGAAAAAATATTTTGTAGTGGTTGTGCACAATGGTGACCACTATTAAGCCTACCAAATATTTTTTCGGGAAAATCTTTGTACTTCAAGTAATTCAAGTTTAGATGTATTTCGCCATACAAAATTAAATTGATTTACTCCTGCTGATCAACTGTGGCTGCGCGCAAAGCGGGTAATCCATTCCCGAGGAACTCCTGGAGGAATTCCCGAAGAACGCCTGAAGAAATTTTTGAAACTCCTGAATGAATTACCGGGGAACTCCTGGAAATGCTACCGCGGAATTCCCGAGGAACTCCAACAGGACTTCCCGAAGAACTCCTTGTGGAATTCCCGAGTACCTCCAACAGAAATTCCTGGAGAAACTCATGCATAAATTTCCACTCCTGGATGAATTACCGACAAATTCCCGAGAAACTCCCGTGGATTTTCTGGAAGAATTCCCGAGGAACCCCTGAATGTATTTCCGTGGAATTCTCTTGGATTCCCATGAGGTATACTCGATAATTCCCAGGTAACTCATGGGGAAATTTCCGAGGAACTCCCAGAAGAGTTTTCGGGAATTGTCGGGGGAATGGTTTTCGAAAGAATTCTTGTGGAAATATTAATTGATTGCTAATAATGTTTGTATATTTCCAGGAGGATTACGCAGCCATCTTCTATTGTGAACGCTTCCAGGATTACCTTTGTCCCGCGTCCATCCATTGGCCCACACAAACTGTGTGAGTCGTTGCAGCTTGTGATTTCATTGCGCAACCATCTGAAGTACGTCTTGGCCAACGCCAAGGTCACCAAAATCTGCAGCGTCACATCTAGATCGACAAGATTCTCACCAAATTCTCACTGACCTCAACTACCCGGCTGGATTCATGGATATCACTCTGGGTGATCTATGGCGTCAAGGATCGTTTCACCGTTCACCGTATTACTCCGGTGGAGGTCAAGTACAAGCTCCTGAACATGGAGTGCGTCCAGATCAGCCCAAAGAAGGTGCCGTTTATCTTGACCCACTATCCGGATCCGAGCATCCACCAGAACGATTCGATCCGCTATGATATCGCCACCGGTGATGCACGTGCTCAAGCTCGAACCTGGTAATCTGTACATACATGTGCATGACCATTCATCAAAATTTTGATCGTTACGGAACTGGGATCCAGCGTCAGAAGCACTCGGGAAATCGTGCACTTCAAGAATGCCAACGGACACGTATTCGCCACCCGTCTGACCAACGTTTTCATAATCGGCAAACCTACCAAGGCTTTCATCTTGCTGCCAAGTATGTACCTAGCTAGGTTGTCAAGGTTCCCCGAACGCCGATTCATATAATGCCATTTCTCGATGCACCCTTCTTTCTAGGCGATTCTTAAAACTTTTATTCAGGGTTTCATTACTCCCCAATTTTTTTGACAAAAACAGCTGAATGAATAATAACAAAATTGTTCATAAGTATTCGTTCTTTGTATATTGTCCTTAATAATTTTCTTGCTTAAGGTCGGACAACTCTTTGAACAACCTAATTTCTAGGATCATGAACATGTTTTGGTAAAAGATCGAACAAGAATGTAATGTAACCATTTTTGGGGAAATTTGGGAACTTAGAGGAACTGACATTCAGGGAAATGACATTCGAAGAAAAGTAGCACAATAATTTTCAAATACCTAGTAATCCATTTTTGATATTTTTGTGCTAATAATTTCTGTATGCTTCCAGGATGACAACGCAGTCGTCTTCGAGTGCGTGTTGTGTTCACACTGCCGCCTGCCGCCGTCGAAATAGTCGTAACCTTTTTACCCTAGCCTATCAACATGGCTCGCGGACCGAAAAATCATTTGAAGCGTTCGAATTCCCCAAGAGGATGGATGTTAGATCGTGCTGTGTGAATCGTTGCCGCTGGTGATTTTTTTGCCCAACCGACTGAAGTGCGGCCTTGATCAACACCGAGGTCACCAGGATGCAGCGTCACATCAAGATCGACGACATGGTCTGCACTGACTCGAACTACCAGTCCGTATTTTATCACCATTGAGAAGATAATAAAAACTTCTGCTTGATCTACGACTTCGACATCAAGTGTCGTTTCACAAGATCATGATGGTGAACCACGGCCAGATCGGTCGACCCAGAGATCTTGATTCACGACGATCGCCGCACCATTCGCTACCCGGATCCGATTATTCACCAGAACTATTAAATCCATTACGATATCGCCACCGGTAAAGTATTGGACGTGCTTAAGTTCGAACCCGGAAATCTGTGCATCGTCACCGGCGGAAGAAATCGTTCTGGAACTGTGATCCAGCGTGAGCAGCACCCGGGCAAAAGCTAGGCTTTCATCGCCGCCAGAGGGCAAGGATGTCAAGCTGTTCATCGCCAAGGAACGCGACAAGTGATTGACCAGTGCACACTAAGCCATGCTGGTACAGGATCTGTCCCAGATGAGGCAAACATAATAAATAAAACTGTGCAATGAAATTCAGTTCAAAGTTTTGTTAGTCCTTGTGTTTATTTTTTCATTATTGTTTTCTCTTCTATGGCTGATTAAATTACGTTTTTATCCTTTTTCGGTTTGAATTTAGTATAGTTTTAGTACTTCTTACAACTTCACGAAATTCTGAGCGAAAAATGATAAAAACGCAATTTAATCGGCCATAGAAGGGCGCTTGCAATCGTTTCCATTTTACATCGCTTCATTTACATCGTATAATGTACGTCGAATTGAGTACATCGCAAGAATTACATCGGATCTGTTTATTACATCAACAGCCGTTGAGTACATCGGGCTGTGTAATATTCATCGATCGATGTAACGACCTGGTTGCAGCGATTTCGATGTAATATTCAACAACTTTTTTTGCTGTGTAGAGCAAAAAATGAGTTAAATTTGACGACAAAAAATTGACTTTTTTATGTAAACAAACGATTTTCTTCTTATCTCACCAAGCGCCTCTACAATTGGCTTCTTTAGTGGTGTTGAGATAATTCCATATTCTGAATCTGCATGCCAAACTGAGCCGAAATCCAAATTTTCATCAACTTTGGTGCCCGGGAACCTATTTAAAAATCAATTTGAAATTTGTATGGGAGCGATTTGTCGAATCACCCCTCGTTGCATTTTGTACTGAACGGAGCTGTCAAGCAGTTGCCCAGCTGTCAAAAGGTGATTTCAAAAAATCTCTTTGAAATTGATTTTAGGTACCAAAATAAAGATTTAAAAATCTGAAAAAAATCATAGCGGCTCAGAAAAAGGTGCTCTTTTGTTTAAAAATAAAAAATCATTGAATTTTTCTTAATTTAAAAACCCAATTGGGGGTCATCTGGATTTGCCTATCTATCGGGGGTCATCTGGATTTGCCTGATACTATCGCAAAAACAAAAGAATATATTTTTTTTATCCATTACGTTTATTTCAAGGCTCACTCGCCGGTTCCAGCTTTACAGAGCCAATATTCGTTACATTTATTTTGTGTTATAAATAGGTAAAGTTACTCCTTTCCGATTTTTATTTTTCGGCAAAACATTCTTTTCTTCCGACGGACTGTCGACTGCAGCAGCATTGTGGCCCGTGTTGGCGGACCCCTGTTCCGAACAAACTTTTTTAGTCACATTGTCCTTTTGTTTGGTTGATCGCCGGCGTTTGTGAGTCACAACGTTGAAATCGCCAGATGATGTGCTCGAAGCATTGTCTTCGACGTCGGTCCAGTCATCATTGTTCTGCGTTGTGTGTTCTTCAGACGTAGGTTTATTTACAGCGGGTGATGGCTCTGCATTAGTGTTGTTGATTAGGGGGAAATCAGTTTCATTGAACAACCCGTCGGATGGCGGCAAAGTTGATTTATTGCTCATGGAGGAACTGGGGCTCGAGCACTTCTCCTTTGGGTGGGCCGGCTGGCCGCATTGATGGCACAATTTAGGCTGGGTAAGGTACGAGACCATTGTTCTCTCGTTTTCGATGGTGATGTATGACGGAATATCGCGAAGTAATCGCATTCTCAACACACGCACGCCGTTCGGAAGTCCGGAGAAGTAGTGTTTCCACGTATCGTTTCGTATGGAAATCACTTCCCCATACTTCAGCATATAGTCGCCAATAACGGAATTGTCCATCGATAGTGGAAGATCGTGTATTCGCACGGTCACAGCATCGCAGTCCACGTAGACGGGGATGCAAAACTCTTTACCCGCGCAAAGCATTGTTCGTTTGCAATTGTTGTCCAATTGATAACGCGATGCAATATCGAAGCTTTTCATTTCGATAAGCACACAGTTGCGGGCGTGATGCAACTGTATGCTTTCCACATGTGAATATTGGAGATTAATCTCCTTCTCCAAAAACTGCTGCACTGTTCTAATATCCGGACGAACCGGCAGAACAGTGAAATCAATCACAAGTGTGTTTTTTCGTACACTACACATGATTGTGATCGAGAGTAAAGCGATACAAGAAAACACGACCGACGTACGCGATGATTGGCAGTCAACTGACAAACAAAAGAATATTGCCCGATATCCCGCTTTTCTTGCAGTTTAAGGGGTGATTTTCAACAAATTTTGTCGGTAAAAATAGTTACTCAGAATTTCTCAGAGTTACTCTCGTTTGCACAGTGTCTTGCCCCTAGCGTAAAGCCGACGTATTGTAGAATAGGGTGATTCAGGTAATTTGGACAGACCGTTGCGCGTATATATTTTGGACATTTCCATTTGAACTTTACTTAAAGAGAGCCTCTCATCTGCACTTAGGACCTATAGAAATGTTTGGCCTGATTTCTGCCGTGCGCAGCATTTATTGATGCACTAAGCGATAAGAATAAGCAGTTTTGACTAGAGTCAGTCTAGTTTTTATAGGGACTCTAGTTTTGACATCCAAGCGGTGTGCCGTTTACATCCATCGACCAATCAGCGACGAGGATCTCATCGACGGCACACCACTTGGATGTCAAAACTTCTTCTTCCTTTCGCTTGGTGCATCAATCAATAGTTGTTCCATGTTAATAGGGATTCCGATAGAACATGGGACAACTATGCTGCACACGGCAGATTTGCTCTCGTTACATCTGTCTTGCCTTTAGGTTGGGCCTTATGAAAATCTTATGTTCATTTGGCTGGTTCAGTACAAGAATCGGAATCCTTTTTAGACATCCCTAAATACAACAGCGTTCATGCATGAGGCGCCAGAAGAGTTCATTCACAAGAACGTCATCATCAGCGAAACGTAAACATTAGATCTGTCAGATGCGCCAGAAAAAAAAAACATCCTGCCTTTGCGTACGTCGGACGGAACGTCTGCCTCCTTCCACCAGACACGAATATTTTCCGGATTATTTCCGCGCAATCCGGTGGCATCCGTCTGTCCATCGGCTCAACGTTTCGCCTCATCAACTAGCTCGCTTTAATGTGCATTTCGCGCGGTTTGCTGCCGGTGGTTTAGGTTTAGTTTATTTTGCCTAAGTAGGTAGTGGTAGCGATGATCACCAATCTGGTAATGACTCGGTTACGGCACCTGCTGATAACGGTGGCCGCACTGATCAAGCGAATCCTATGCTGTTGCTCACGCCGCAGGAAAGGCTCGACCTGCGAGGGTGCTGATACGGCACTCAATTCCGTGGATGTGGTGCGCGATTCTGGAGCTAGATATAAGGTGAGTTTCTGGGATTGAGACATGGGTAGAATGGTGTGTAACATTAAACTTCTTTTCAGCAGAACGTGGTGGAAAAAGACTGGAACTCGTGGGACGATTCGCCCAAGACGGTGGAGGAGCACATCGAGCGGTACCGGGAGCAGCTGGCTGCTCCTCCGCCCCCGCGGGAACCGCCACCGGAGGAGCAGATAGACTTTTTCCAAGACATGGCCCCGAAGACGTTCAGTCAGCCGAAGGTGTACATTGCCGAGAATGGGCCGCAGGATGACCCGAGTGGGTCGCAGTTTTCCCGCCTCACGGCCCAAATCGACATTCCGGTGGAGGATGGACTGACCGACTGGAACGACGATGGGCCGCGGGCCGGATGGGACGATGCCGACGAAAATACCACCAAACAGCTGATCCGGGAGACGAGGAAGGAACTTCGGCAGCAGCGGCAGATGCAGCACCATCATCATCAGCAGCAGCAACAGCAGCATCGTGGGTATTACAAGTGAGAAGGAGTGTGTTCCGCTTCGTATTTGATTGGTAAGTTTATTTTTGTAATTTTAGTTAACTTTCTCTCGATTGACGGAGGGAAAGGATTCGCGTTGAGTCTTTATATTTTATGTGATTTTTAGTAGAATTATATCCAAGCATTTGAAATGCCACAAGCGGTTTCAAGCGATAGAAAGGAAAGAAGGCTGATTCTTAGTATTTTTTGTGAACTTTTACAACTGTTCGTAAACTAGAACAGTTCTTAAATGAGCTGTAGCCGACCTACTTATACATGATCTTGGTGCTGTCAAATGAAGGTCAACAACCCTTTCCGACTCTCATTATCCATAGGTACCTAACAGGAAGAGTGTTGAAGCATGTGCATTGTAGTCATCACGTTGTATGAAATTATTTTAACTTTATCCAGCTCTGCTCTGGACAACAAGGCACTTTTTATTGGTATTTTAAACCCCTACAAACGAACAATACCTTCCTGACACAGACGAGTAAATACACGAGTTTGGCTTATCTTCTATATATATAGGGAACCTATAAGGCAGCACTTCTCAAAAGAGAGGAGAATTACCGTTCTAAATGCTGCTTCACCGGGAAAGCTTAGTATACAATTCAGTTATTTGGCAAGAGTTTTTGCTTTGTTCTAGAATGATTTATATTCGACTACAAATGCTACCAGTTCCTGTTGTGCTACTTCTTCACCTCGTTCTCCTGCTGGCTGTTCCCGTACTGCACCAGCACGTCTCCGATCTGCTTCTTGGAGGCGATCCTAACACATCGTTCCTCGTTCGATTCCTCGCACCGCAGTGCCGCCAGTTGTTCTCCCTCGGGGTCCGCCGCCAGGAAGTTCTCCATTGCCCTCCCAAGTCGCAGATTGGGCTCGATTCCCCTCAGCACGTGGATCTTGGTGTTGGCCCGCACGAACAACTCGGCCACGTTCTGGATTCCATCCTCCTGGGTGTAGTTGACCAAATTGACAATATCCCTGTCGCTACGCACTATCGGCAGCTGTTGCTCCAGCAACTTCCTCGATTCCACGTAGTCTCGGCTGTAGAACGAAACCACGTCGTAGTTGGCCCGGTCGAAGTAGCCGCTGCTCTGGCCGACGTCACATCCGTCGCACTCCTTGCACAGCTTGGTCCACCGGCAGGGATACATGGTGAACCCGATCGGGCTGAACACCTGGAAGCCGGCGATGGTGTTCATGCGGACCCGGTTCAGGAAATCCGACCGGAAGGTGGCCGCACTGGAGCAGATCATGACCAAGCTGTCCAGGCCGATCTTGCGCAGGGCCAAATCGGTGGCCACGAAGCTTAGGAGCTGATTGGGACCGTACAGCGAGGTGGAGTACAGGTGGTTCAGGTTGAACGGGGCGCTCAGCTCCGGCGGCAACCGGATCGAGACCCATGCGACGCGCGATCCGTCCTGTTTGTGCTTCTCGGTGAGACCCAGGGCTAGGTTTTTTAGCGGCAGGAAGACGTCCTCGTCGCCCTTGCTGGGCGTGTCCGCACGGTAGTAGAAGATCTGGTGGGGGTGAGAGAGAAAGAGGATGAAACGGATATATGTAATTGGCTTGATTTGTTGGAAGGATTTTTCTGGGGAAGATTAACGACAACAACAGGAGTCCAACAAATCAGGGATTGTTACACTTTGAAAAAGTGATACGAATGTTTTAGGTAATTTTATATGTAAATAGGAGTGCCGCTGAACGTATCTGAACATTTGTAGCGCTTTGGCCTTATACAGACTCACGAAATGCAGCCTCAATCTAATTCTGTGATCTAATTCTCTACTTTTAGGCCATTTTGGGTGACGATTAACAACAAGCACAACACATATAAACCGTTCTCTAACACGGACATCAAACTGCAGACGTCTTATATTAAAACTCAGATTAAAACCAATAATGGTAGCAACCCATGGTTATGCTAGTTTAAATTTCAAGCAAATGAAATATTCATTTCTGTTTCAACCTTAGTAGGAGCCAGTCGATATTACTGCGTAGTTCTAATAGTGTCTATTCTCGACAGGTTTTTGAAGATTTTTCTAAATCGTTTGCCGTTCAAGATGACTTCCGACACAGCTGGATCCTCAAGCATAGTCACTTCAAACAACCTTTCTGAAATCGAATGTCAGAACGAAAGAGATAACTGGGTCACCTAAAAGTTCGCTGTACAGACTTTCTTGAAAGCTCAAGGATCTCTGGTGGGTTGTGAGGCCGAAGATGAAGTCCGACAGAACCTATGGCGCTGTAAACGCAGACAAGGATCGTCAGGGGGAGAAGCTGGAGAGAGCCTCCGAGAATTCGAGACTGACCAGGTGAGTCCACAAATTGATCAAGACGGATCTGACATCGTGCGAATCCATGGGAGATTACGTGAACCGTATTGTCTCGACTGCTCATCAACTCAATGGGATAGGTTTTGCTATTACTGATTACCGTCCAATGATGATGTTTTTTAAGCACGCGGCCATACATATCACTGGCTGTAGACATAAAAACGAAACTTCTTGAAGAGGTTTAGGCAATGTCAAGTGATCCAGCGTTTGCAGCGAAGATGCGAAGTGGAATTGCTAGTGAAGAAGTCTGTCGCAGCTCGATGAAGACCGGTGTTTCGTTTCTGGAGTAAAGTGCCCCACACAATGAATACGTTTGCGTGTGCATGACAGTAGTTTGACACATTTACCATGGGAAAACTGTCAAAAAACGCAAACCTCGACGGAACGGACGCTATGTGTTCCAGGCTTAAGTGTGCGTATGACGCGCAACAGCAACCTACTGGACATCAGCAAACCGTCGTCATGTGATACCGTGGCAGCAGCAAACGAAGGAAGTATGAAGATCACTGCGAAGAGTTTATCTGTGCGTCAACCTTTATGTTAACGAGGTAGACGTTGGATAAATGTCTTTGACATTCCTGAAAATTTTCAACCTTATTCCACATCAAGACACCGTAATGTAAAGAAGTTTTTTTTACATTTAATAAAACTTGTTCGTTGTTGTTTGAGCCGTGTCTGTTCGAGGTTATGGGCTCGTCAGCGAAGAAAGGTTTCGGAATTCCGCAACTGAACAGAACGAATATCGAGAACTGGCGTTTTCGTATTCAACTCTATCTGGATGCAGCGGATGTTTCGGAGGTCCTAACGAAGCCTGTCCCCGGTGAAGCGAATGCTGGAAGAGCGAAGTTCTTGCAGACAGATCGGAAGGCGAAATCTCTCTTGGTTGGATTCCTTTCCGATGAGTGTCTCGGTATAGTCCGGGACAAGGAGACGGCTCGCGATATGTGGAAGGCCCTTGAAGATACCTAAGCAAAGAAGTCTGTTGCAAGTCCGAAACTGCTACAAAAACAGCTGGCGAGATTTCGGATGAAGGAGGGAACTTTAATGTGGCATCATATCCAGCAGTTCGACGACATTGTACGACAACTCAAGACCGCTGGCGCGAAACTCGAGGAGAACGATACGGTGTCGCAGTTATTTTTTACCCTTCCCGATAGCGACGACTCTTTGGTAACGGCTTTGGAGAACATCGGTGAAAACGAGCTGACGTTGGAAACCGAGAAGCAACGATTGCTGGCAGAATAATCCAAGAGGTCTTATCGGATGGAAGATTCTTGTCAGGATCGAAGCGCTGCGTTTGTTGGAGTCCGCTATAATTTTATTCGTGAGAAGATGCAAGATGGTACGTTCAAAATCATGTACATTTCAACGACTGACCAGCTAGCGGACTTGTTCATCAAGGGACTGCCTCGTGGACTTTTCGAGATGCTGAGATCCAAACTAGGATTGTACGTTTGAGCAGGGATGTTGGATGGCAACCGACAATCTAGCGTAGCAACGTAGATAAACATACCGTAGTAAGCTTAGAATAGTTTTAAATATTTTTTTTCTTACTTCCACTGTAACACCAACCGAAACCAGACGCGTTTTACTGGCTCTGCCAATTCAATAGAAATCACTCTACGCGTTGAAGCAATCCTGTAGGCGTTGAAACGAGAAGTTCAATCAAGCGCTGTTGAAGTTGGGATTCGTCCGTTCCAAGCATAACAACTGTCTTTACAGCCGTACCGACGAGAGGGGGAATGATGCGATTTACGTCGCTCGCTATGTTGATGATCTGCTCATTGCCGGAATGAAGTTGGCAACAATCCTGAAGCTGAAGTTTCCGTGGACAAAAAGTTACGCAGGATGTGGACGTATTTCTTGAAATCGCAGTCGGAAGCTGAGGTTATCAAAACTTTCCATGATTTTCACACAATGGCGGAACGAGAATCTGGACGAAAGCTGAAAATAAGAAGAACAGACAACGGAGGAGAATATGTCAGCGCGGATTATAAGGCAAGTACTTGAAGCAACACAGAATTGTTCATCGAACAACAAATGCGTATAGGGGGCATCCATTTAGTACGTCACGCAATATTTGGGAATTTCAGACCCCCCCTCCCCCCTTCGTACGGGTTTTTCGTATACCTAATGCATTACTTGTCACACTTTCCTGAACCCCCCCTCCCCCCTATGAGCGTGACGTACTTAATGGATGCCCCCATACCCGGTAGCAAAATGACATGGCGGAGCGTGCCAACAGATTCATATAGCCCAACTGTAGAAAGGATTCTGAGCGGAGGTTGCTGCTACTGCTGAGTACCTACTGTATCGTCATGGCGTCACCGCGTAATAAGCATTGACCAATCGAAATTCCTGTGTGGTAGTGGTTTGTGTTCAGATTTTCCATGTTAATTTATCTGTAAGAACTTTGTAAACATCTTTTGTTCTCCCGTATATGGATAGGCTTGCAGTAGGTTTCGTGAGACTTTTTTTGGACAACTCAATGGTCCGGCAAGAAGCCGAATCTGGAATGCGTTCCGACGGGCTACGTCGAGAAAACCAAAAGATACAGGGTGAACAACCTGAAGCCTTCCCAGTTTTTTCGTTTCCCTGAAACTAAATGTCATACTCCCGGGATCCAAAAACCAATTTAACTCCAACGATGGTACAACATCTCGAAGCAAGGAGAGGATATGAGCATCTACATTGAATTTGTTAGCACCCACTCACCAGCATCAGGAACGTGTTGTCCTGGTTGTCCATGCAGACGCGTTCGTAGTTCTGCACAAACTGCAACGCCTCCGGCACCTGATGTTCGAACGTCGGCAGCAGAATGGCAATCCGAGTGCTCTCGGTGACGTACGGCGACGGAACGATCTCGATCAGCCCAATGGGTTTGACCACCTCGAACGATTTCAGCACCGGTTGGCGCCGTTTCCGGTCGTAGAAGTTCAAGTGCATCCGATAGTCCATCCCCCGGACGGCATCGAACTTGCGGTAGGCCGAGTGGATGGCACGGTATTCGAGATCCGGGTTGGTGCGGAATGCTTCGAGGATGGTTTTGTTCAGGATGTTCCGGATGTCCTCGGCGTCCACGGTGGAGAGTGGCCGAACGTTGACTTCGGAGTTCCACATGAACGAGTGGGTCAGGTTGAGGTGTGTCCAGGGGACGATGTCGTGGCGGGATTCCGGGGGATTCGGTTTCGGGACGCCCAAGGGCCAACGAACCTCCAGGATGTCGTTGGGGAGGGTTCCGTTCGAGATGGTGGAGGCCTGATCATGGATCTGTTGCTTCCGATGGTTGATCCGTTCCAGGTGGACACGGGAGAAGTACGCATGCAGCAGGTAGAAATCGTCCGCTGTGGTGATCGGGTAGACGACGGAAGCTCTGTTGAAGGCGTCTTCGTGCTTGATCAGGTGCAGGTCCCGGTAGATCTTGTAGCTGTTCAGTTTGTAGCTGGTGACGTTGATGTCCTGCCAAGACGGTTGGCAGCCGTCGATCTTGCTAGAGTATTTCACACACCGGCCAATGTTGAGATTGTGCTGATTGGAAACAGCACTTCGGACGCACCAGTCCAGATTGGCGCGGATCTTGCGGATGACGCTGCTGCTCAGGACGATTCCCGCGTGGAGGTCGCAGTACTGAGCATCGGCGGGCTTGTCCTCGCCCTCATGGAGGGTCGCCCCGTGGGCAGTTCCCATGTAGACGTCGAAACTAATGCTAATGTGAGACAGGCGTTCCTTGAGAAGCCTTGCATTGACATATCCCGTGTCCGTCACCAGCAGGAAGTAGTCGTAATCATCCAGATAGTTATCCGCAATGTACTTCAGCACATGGAACGGCCTCAAGTTCTCCCGGGTGTCCGTAAAACCAACAATGTTCTTCAACTTGAAATTTGTCTTGACGTTGTCCGCATTGATGAAGAACTTTATCTTGTTGACCAGGTGAGCTGATGTCTTATTGATAGCGGTGGCCAGCGAATCGATATTCTCCTGCGTGGTCATCACTCCGACGAACAACTTCTCCCGAATCCCCAGCTCGGTGTAGTAATATCTCGGCCGAACGATGTTCTTCACCTGCTTCTTGGCGATCATAGGCTTCTGCTCCAGATTGAGCTGCGGCTCAAATTCGCTCCCATACTTAGCTTCCTCACCCAGCAGATGTTCCTTCTCGGTCGCCTCCGGACATTCGGTGACAATTTCCGTCAAATCCTGCGGCATATAGTAACTGTACAGGAACCCAATCAGCAGCCCCACCAGGAAGTACTGGTTCCTACTGATGTTGCAAAGTTTCCACATTTTTCTGGACCTAAGCTGCTGACTCGACTTTTCTTGATTGAACCTAATTGGCGATGCTCATTTCCGGTCCGAATAAACTCCCAGCGAACAACCCGTTTCAGCACTTCTTCGCCCTTGTTTCGCGGCACGTCCTCGCAAATTTCACTACCAGAACACACAAAAATCAACTACCGTTCGGAAATTCCACCGAAATTTCCAGGAAAATCACTTGAAACTGCAATTTCTCCCACCCGCGTAGGCGAGCAATCAAAACAGAGACGGACGGACGGATTGCATTTGCGTACGCACGCACACACCGTCAGCAAACTTTGACGTAGAAATGCGAAGGACGATGCACCGCAACGCGCGCGTTGCACGTGGTGCATCGAGTCTCGCTCGTGATTGGTCCTCCTCCAGTCTCGCACACTTTCCGGCAGGGAACGCACATAAACAAATCGCTGTCAGACGGAAAAGTTGAGTAACCGAACGGCGGCGCGCGAGTGCAAACGTGAACTTCGCACACGGTTTTGATTGTGAAATTTGCGGTGAAATCGGGAGTGATATGATTCTGCGAAGGTTGGACATTGGAGTCAGGCGTTCCCTCCGGGTGGTACTACAGCAGCAGCAGCAACCCAAGAGAAGCTACACCGAAGGGAACATCCTGAAGCTACAGGATCGTGGCTTCTTTCAGGATGTTTTTCCAGCCGAAGCGATGTGAGTCGATATTTTTTGTTGATGTTTTCGTGGTGTACAGGGTTGAAGTCAGGGGAGGTAGTATCGATAGGTCGTTGGAATTTTTGAAGATCCGTCAATGTGAACCAATCGTGCGGATGCTGTTGCACCGCTTAACTCATCCGTATGCCTTTCACCATGGGAATCGAAATTATTGACATTTTGATTTTTTTCTCCTATCCTTCCAGTGACAAAGCACGCAGTATGCTCGGATCGTCCCCGCAAACCATCTACGCCGGGTTCGATCCCACAGCAGACAGTTTGCACGTGGGAAACCTACTGGTGATCATCGGGCTTCTGCATGCCCAACGCGCCGGCCATCAACCGATCGCCCTGCTGGGAGGTGCCACCGGCCAAATCGGGGACCCCAGTGGGCGCAAAACCGAACGGCAGGCCATGCTGCTGGACATGGTCAATCACAACCTGAGCTGTATCGGGTCGCAGATTGACCAGATCTTCCGCAACCATGAGCGGTTTCTGTGGGAGAAGCGAGGCCAGAGCGGGGCTCTCAAGCCGGTGCTGGTGGTCAACAATGCCGATTGGTACCGGGAGTTGAACTTTGTGCAGTTTATTTCGAGTATTGGGCGGCACTTCCGGATGGGGTCGATGCTTTCGCGGGCGTCCGTTCAGAGCCGGCTGCAGAGCGAAGGCGGAATGAGCTTCACCGAGTTTACGTATCAGATCTTCCAGGCGTACGATTGGCTGCATCTGTTGAAAGCGCACAGCTGTCGGTTCCAGCTTGGTGGAAGTGATCAGATGGGGAACATTATGTCTGGTCACGAGTTGATTTCAAGGGTCGATCGGAAGGACGTTTACGGAATAACGCTGCCGTTGATTACGAACGAAGAGGGGGACAAGTTTGGGAAATCGGCGGGCAATGCGGTTTGGTTGAGCAGCGATAAGACTTCGCCGTATGCGTTGTATCAGTTTTTCGTACGAACACCAGACTCCGAGGTGGAGAAACTGCTGAAGTTGTTGACATTTATGCCACTGGACGAGATTCGAAGTGTGCTGGCGAGACACCAGAGAACGCCGGAGCTTTGGGAAGCGCAGAAGCGGTTGGCTCAGGAGCTAACGTTGCTGGTGCACGGAGAGGAAGGGCTGAAAAAGGCAGAGGACATAACGGCGGCATTGTACAACGGGAATGTTGAGGCTTTGGGAGAGCTGGAAGTGAAGGACATTCGACAGACCTTTGGTGGAGCACCGGTGGTTGATATACTGCCGGAACCGGGAATGACAGTCCTTCAAATAGCGATGAGAGCTAAATGCTTCCCTACGGAGAGTAAGTCGGAATGAGTTCCGGCGGGGATGATTGACCTTGATAATTTGTGATTCTTTACAGAGGATGCAATTCGGATTATTGGCGCCGGGGGTTTCACCATCAATCTTAACAAGGCCAAGAATCCAGCCGAGGTGCTGGCACCTGGAGTTCACATTCTGAAGAATGGCATTTCGCTGCTACGAGTAGGTAAGCGTAATTATTATATCGTTAAATGGTTAATTTAAACGTGAAGTGGTTATAGAAAATGAAGATTGTTGGAAGCACCAACTCGGATATTAATTTATCCGAAATTGTCCTGGTGAAGCAGTAGGTGAGTGAACAGCGGATTTGGGTCTCGATCACATGTACACCGGGGTTTGGGATGATGGGGGAATGTCAACAGTGATATTCTTATACCACTCGGCGTTATTTGTGAGAAAAGGAATGTGTTTTACTACGGACTGAAGGTTACGTGTGTTTTGTGGCAAGCTGTATGACATCGGAGTCTCGTCTCCTCAGAAGAAAGATCGGAAGACATCGAAGAAAATACGTAACGGACATCACAGCATCATACTGAAACTAAGGTATGTACAAATCTAGGTTTAAATCAATTGAACGAGTACCTATTACCTTCTTTAAAACCTATTTGGCTACAAAGTAACTTAACTTCAGCGCCGAGCGAATGTTTAGTAGAATAACCATCTTTGTCGATTTTGGGCGATGTTCTTTCAGTTTCTTCAAATGTGTGGTGTTCCCAGGTCCTCAATCGCGTGCAGTGCAGTCCACAGTTTCGCCGAATTCTAGATGATCTCTTGCTGAATGTTATTTTTGCTATTCTTTCCTCTGACATTCGTGCTACTTGACCAATTCCCATCGTACGCCGATTTAACGGTCTTTTTCAAAATGTAATAGTTGGCCAACTGCCCATCCGTGGCGCTCGCATAGTTTTTGTTCGAGTTTGACGTTTGCTCACTACCGCCACCTACACTGAAATAAATTTTGTTGTAGAAACAGCCAATTCCATAGTTAAATCACAGAGAACAGACATCCAAGTCCAGTTCCGAAACTGTGTAAGGAATTTAACGGCCATTTGAAATCGGCAACACAAGTGGCAATAGCGCGGCGCTGCAATCGGTTAATTTCCAATACTAATTTAATTCACCACTTGAAATGTTTCAATTCACCACTGACTGTGGCAATATGGTGTTTGGTGGCGTTAGTGTTGTCATCGTGTATTGGTTTGCAACCTTACTCAAGTAAAGATTCAAATCCTTACACAACTTTCCGAAAGAAATTTGTTCTAGCCTGGATGTCTGTTCTCTGTGGTTAAATTAATAACCGTACCTATGATTCTCAACCGATAATTTCCAGTTAATTCCACTAAAACACTGTCAGTTTGACTAACAGTGCAGTTAACATTACCAAAAATAATTTTATTTCAACAGCTGGGCATTGTATGTTTAACTATACTGTGTTGTAAGATGCGTGTCCAGGAAAAATTGACAATGTTTTGTTGTTGAGGCGACTACGCTTTTAGTCAAATTTACTGCAATGCATTGTTACTTCAGTCATATTTCAGTGAACTTAACAGATTTTGTTGTCGGTTGAGAATCATAGGTAAGGTTATTAATTTTCCTATGGAATCGGTCATTTCTACAACAAAATTTATTTCAGTGTAGGTGATGGTTGGGCGAATATGTTTCTGTGACTATGATTTTAATCGTAAAATGGTCAAAGTGTTACGTCTGTTTGTCTGTGGTCCTACGCTTGACCTTCGGTATGCGAATCGCCATATCCCTTCTGCACCTGGGCAGGTCTTTTGATGAATGCCGTCCATATCCAGCGCTCTTCGAAATTCGTTGGAAACGTATTGTGGAAGTAGGCGATGGTGACGCGTAGCGGCAAGCAACCCTAGCAACCTTAGCAACCCTATTTTGTTATCTGTTATCAATAGAGCACTGCATTGTTTTGATTGTGTATGGGATTTTGACGTTTCTTGGCCTTGTTGTTTACAAAATTTCTGTAAGAGTGAAAGAGAAGCAGATAATTTGATGCAGTGCCATATAAAGAGAAAATTTATTCATTACTATTCTGAGAGCCAAACCGATTAGTTCATTTTATTAACGCTCTACGGCCAGCCCCCCAATAGGTTATGGGCCTATAGAAGTAGTTCACTGTTACGACCTGGAGTTCGGGGTGGCCGGGAGACATAGCTGTCTATTTAAACTCCCAGGTGTAGCGAATAACAAACACATTAAAACATAACTTTATTTACACTATAAAATTACATTACAAGACGACACGTATTTACGACACGGCGACTACATTACTTCTAAAATAATGTCTGCGATTGTGCATCGACCGAGGCATAACGAAATGCTATCGGCGAGCACGCAGATCGGCGAGAGCATGAGAGCCAATAATCCAGTGGTTCTCAACATCTCCCCCTCTAAACGTTTGACGGTAAACCATTACAGCGGTCTTCTGGCGCAGGAAGAGCGATGATGGTGGACAGTGGTGAAAGCGTGGCCGGTGATCATGTTATCGATGAGGACTGTGGTGCACACACGCAGTTTGACTCTCACTCCACCATGGTTGATCATCCACTCAAAGACGTCGCTGAACAATAAGGCACGTCCACGTGCCAAATCCATCCGATGCCCATGTCGATCCAAAAAGTATTGCACGAATTTTGGATCCGACTGACGAAAAAGACTGGACACAGTACATTTCCCGCACATCGGTAGTCGCTTATCGGAGATAATTATTTCTTCCCGAAGTGATCCTGCAACGGACGACTTGAACACCTCTGTGTAGGGTTTTCTTCTACTAAAACAATGAACACAATATAAGCTTCATTCAAATTTCTTTTTTTATTCACTTCTATGCTATCGACTATTTAATTGTTTTAACACACACACAACACATCCGTCAATCACAACGTCTGTCTCAAAACTGTCATCATTTACATTCAGCGCCGCTGATCCGGGTCGGTCCGTTCGGTCTCGTTCGTGCCGTTCGTGCTCGTTTCTTCTGTCATCATCATTTCGCTCTCACGCATGCCATCATCAGCCAAGAGAGCAGCCTGCGTCTGTCGTGTCGTGCATCATCAGACAAGCGAACGGTTGCGTCGGCGATGGGATGATGGTCCTAAAATACACTGGAATAAACTTAGAGATTATTTTAGAATGATTGATAGAATTATTTAGTTATTTATACAAAACCTTTGTTTACATACATATCATCATTACTACATCCTTTTCCTCCCCTACTCCAATTTAACAGCAGGTATGCAAGGATTGGATGTGCTATATCACATTTTAATAGTGTCTTCCATATGACAATAACTTTGAATCTTATTTACATATTATACTATGCACTTCTTCATGAAATAAACAATTGAGAGTACAGAAAAAAACGCACATCCGGGCTAAATCCTCTGGGAGGCACGCGGTTGCGATAGAACAATATCATTAAAAAAGACTAATGTACTCAAATACAAAAGTATTTACCAATTGCAGCTGCATTGCTGCTTGCTATCAAATTGCTCCAGGATTGAGTCCAACAACGACTCATCAATCCTATTGAGTACGATTTTCTTTTCGCAGCCACATTCAGCTGAATAAACCTAAAATCTAAATTAATCGATTAGTCTAAAATTGGACTTCATCAATCAGATTCCCTTGAACCCAATGCCTTCTATCTAGTTCATCAAGCTGTATCAATCGAATATCTATGCGTCTTTAACAATTCTTCTCTAGAGAATTTCCAGCCTAAAACACGAACAATTTTGACACGATAGTTTAAAAATTGAATGAGATTTTGTTTATTAACTTTTTTTTATCAACCAATTTTTCTCACTTAAAATAATGTTGTTCAAAAATATATATAACTCTAAAGGGTTGGATTTGAATGTTGGCTTTGAAGATGTTTCAGGATATTTTAAGGACTTATCGAAAAACTGAGAGTAATATTAATCGCAGATCTGTGATGGATGCCATATAATTTGAATTTTCCAAAAATCTTACCCCTTTTGTGGAAAGCTGATTTTCAGCCTCCAATTTGCCCAGTAGTTAAGGATGGTTAATTGCTTCCAAATAATTTTTTTCATCGATTTACCAAACAAGCGAAAGGAAACAATTTTTTTATATAAAAAAATTCAGTGGCATACGTGGTACTGCGCACTACTGTGGATCCTCGTAGTCGTGTTTCTTTCGGACACATCTCATGTCATCTTTCAGACATATCTAGTGCCATCTTTCAAACAAATCTCATGTCATCTTTCAGACATATCTAGTGTCATCTTTCAGGTACCTCTCATGCCATCGTTCAGACATTTCAAGTATCATCTTTCAGACACATCTTATGTCATCTTTCAGACATATCTAGTGTCATCTTTGAGACTCATCACCTGCCATCTTTCTGACATATCTAATGTCATCATTCAGACACATCTCATGCCATCTTTCAGACATATCTAGTGTCATTTTTCAGACACCTCTTATGCCATTTTTCAGACATATTAAGTGTCATCTTTCAGACACATCTTATGCCATCTTTCAGACATATGTCATACCATCTTTCCGACACTTCTAATGCCATCTTTCCGACACATCTCATACTTTCTCCCAGTCATATCTAGTGTCATCTTTCAGACACATATTATGTCATCTTTAAGACATATCTAGTGTCATCTTTCAGAAACATCTCATGCCATCTTTCAGACATATCTAGTGTCATCTTTCAGACACCTCTCATGCCATCTTTTAGACATATCTAGTGTCATCTTTCAGACACATCTCATGCCATCTTTCAGACATATCTAGTGCCATCTTTCAGACACATCTTATGACATCTTTCAGACATATCTAGTGGCATCTTTTTTACACATTTCATGCCATCTTTCAGATATATCTAGTGTCACCTTTCAGACACATCCTATGCCATCTTTCAGACATATCTAGTGCCATCATTCAGACACATCTCATGCCATCTTTCAGACATGGATTGTGTCATCTTTCGGACACCTCCCATGCCATCTTTCAGACATATTTAGTGTCATCTTTCTTACACATCTCATGCCATCTTCCAGACATATCTAGTGTCATCTTTCAGACACATCTCATGCCATCTTTCAGACATATCTAGTGTCATCTTTCAGACACATCTTATGCCATCTTTCAGACATATCTAGTGTCATCTTTCAGACACATCTAATGCCATCTTTCCGACACATCTTATGCCATCTTCCAGACATATCTTGTGTCATCTTTCAGACACATCTCATGCCATCTCTCAGACACATCTTATGCCATCTTTCAGACATATCTAGTGTCATCTTTCAGACACATCTTATGCCATCTTTCAGACATATCTAGTGTCATCTTTCAGACACATCTTATGCCATCTTTCAGACATATCTAGTGTCATCTTTCAGACACATCTCATGCCATCTTTCCGACCCATCTTATGCCATCTTCCAGACATATCTTGTGTCATCTTTCAGACACATCTTATGCCATCTTTCAGACATATCTAGTGTCATCTTTCAGACACATCTCATGCCATCTTTCAGACATATCTTATGTCATCTTTCAGACACATCTTATGCAATCTTTCAGACATATCTAGTGTCATCTTTCAGACACATCTCATGCCATCTTTCAGACACATCTTATGCCATCTTTCAGACATATCTAGTGTCATCTTTCAGACACATCTCATGCCATCTCTCAGACACATCTTATGCCATCTTTCAGACATATTTAGTGTCATCTTTCAGACACATCTTATGCCATCTTTCAGACATATCTAGTGTCATCTTTCAGACACATCTTATGCCATCTTTCAGACATATCTAGGGTTATCTTTCAGACACCCTTTGCTGCATTCGGTATTCTTTAGCACAGATTTGTCCATTCACTATCTCCGATCTTAAAACTTCATTGAATTGAGGTTTTCAAGCTCAATGTTTCCAATAAAGCATCAAAACCAGAATATGTTCCATTACTTATTTTAGTATTCCTTGCCTTAGATTCATTCGTTTTCAACTTTCTTGGATTGAGGTTTTCAAGCTCAATGTTTCCAATAAAGCATCAAAACCAGAAAATATCCCATTGCTTCTTTCAGTATTCCTTGCCTTAGATTCATTCATTCACAATCTCCTATCTCAAAAACTTTCTTGGATTGAGGTTTTCAAGCTCAATTTTTCCAATAAAGCATCAAAACCAGAAAATATTCCCTTGTTTCTTTCAGTATTCCTTGCCTTAGATTCATTAATTTACAAACTCCGATTTCAAAAACTTTCTTGGATTGAGGTTTTCAAGCTCAATGTTTCCAATAAACCATCAAAACCAGAAAATATTCCATTGCTTCTTTTAGTATTCCTTGCTTAAGATTCATTCATTTACAATCTCCGATCTCAAAAACTTTCTTGGATTGAGGTTTTCAAGCTCAATGTTTCCAATAAAGCATCAAAACCAGAAAATATCCCATTGCTTCATTCAGTCACAATGTCCGTTATCAAAAAGTTTCTTGGATTGAGGTGTTCAAGCTCAAAACCAGAAAATATTTCATTATTTCATTTAGCACTCCTTGCCTCAAGCTCAATGTTTTCAATTAAGCATCAAAAACAAATCAAAAGCATCAAAACTCATTACCTATATCTGATATCAAAAACTTTGTTGTATAGAAGTTTGCCCCAATGATTCATTCCTCAATGCACACCTCTTAACACGAACATCCCACTGCTTTATTCGGTATTCCTTGCCTAAGATTCATTCATTCACAATCTACGATCTCAAAAACTTTCTTGGGTTGAGGTTTTCAAGCTCAATGTTTCCAATAAAGCATCAAAACCAGAAAATATTCCATTGCTTCTTTCAGCTTTCCTTGCCTTAGATTCATTCATTCACAGTCTCTGATCTCAAAAACTTTCTTGGATTGAGGTTTTCAAGCTCAATGTTTTCAATAAAGCATCAAAACCAGAAAATATCCCATTGCTTTATTCGGTATTCATTGCCTAAGATTCATTCATTCACAATCTCCGATCTCAAAAATTTTCTTGGATTGAGGTTTTCAAGCTCAATGTTTCCAATAAAGCATCAAAACCAGAAAATATTCCATTGCTTCTTTTAGTATTCCTTGCCTAAGATTCATTCATTCACAATCTCTGATCTCAAAAACTTTCTTGGATTGAGGTTTTCAAGCTCAATGTTTCCAATAAAGCATCAAAACCAGAAAATATCCCATTGCTTTAGAAAATATTCCCTTGTTTCTTTCAGTATTCCTTGCCTTAGATTCATTAATTTACAAACTCCGATTTCAAAAACTTTCTTGGATTGAGGTTTTCAAGCTCAATGTTTCCAATAAACCATCAAAACCAGAAAATATCCCATTGCTTCATTCGGTATTCCTTGCCTTAGATTCATTAATTCACAAACTCCGATCTCAAAAACTTTCTTGGATTGAGGTTTTCAAGCTCAATGTTTCCAATAAAGCATCAAAACCAGAAAATATTCCATTGCTTCTTTCAGTATTCCTTGCCTTAGATTCATTCATTCACAATCTCTGATCTCAAAAACTTTCTTGGATTGAGGTTTTCAAGCTCAATGTTTCCAATAAAGCATCAAAACCAGAAAATATTCCATTGCTTCATTCGGTATTCCTTGCCTTAGATACATTCATTCACAATCTCTGATCTCAAAAACTTTCTTGGATTGAGGTTTTCAAGCTCAATGTTTCCAATAAAGCATCAAAACCAGAAAATATTCCATTGCTTCATTCAGTATTCCTTGCCTAAGATTCATTCATTCACAATCTCCGATCTCAAAAACTTTCTTGGATTGAGGTTTTCAAGCTCAATGTTTCCAATAAAGCATCCAAACCAGAAAATATTCCATTACTTCATTCGGTATTCCTTGCCTTAGATTTATTCATTCACAATCTCCGATCTCAAAAACTTTCTTGGGTTGAGGTTTTCAAGCTCAATGTTTCCAATAAAGCATCAAAACCAGAAAATATTCCATTGCTTCATTCGGTATTCCTTGCCTTAGATACATTCATTCACAATCTCTGATCTCAAAAACTTTCTTGGATTGAGGTTTTCAAGCTCAATGTTTCCAATAAAGCATCAAAACCAGAAAATATTCCATTGCTTCATTCGGTATTCCTTGCCTAAGATTCATTTATTCACAATCTCCGATCTCAAAAACTTTCTTGGGTTGAGGTTTTCAAGCTCAATGTTTCCAATAAAGCATCAAAACCAGAAAATATTCCATTGCTTCATTCGGTATTCCTTGCCTTAGATACATTCATTCACAATCTCTGATCTCAAAAACTTTCTTGGATTGAGGTTTTCAAGCTCAATGTTTCCAATAAAGCATCAAAACCAGAAAATATTCCATTGCTTCATTCGGTATTCCTTGCCTAAGATTCATTCATTCACAATCTCCGATCTCAAAAATTTTCTTGGATTGAGGTTTTCAAGCTCAATGTTTCCAATAAAGCATCCAAACCAGAAAATATTCCATTACTTCATTCGGTATTCCTTGCCTTAGATTTATTCATTCACAATCTCCGATCTCAAAAACTTTCTTGGGTTGAGGTTTTCAAGCTCAATGTTTCCAATAAAGCATCAAAACCAGAAAATATTCCATTGCTTCATTCGGTATTCCTTGCCTTAGATACATTCATTCACAATCTCCGATCTCAAAAACTTTCTTGGATTGAGGTTTTCAAGCTCAATGTTTCCAATAAAGCATCAAAACCAGAAAATATTCCATTGCTTCATTCAGTATTCCTTGCCTTAGATTCATTCATTCACAGTCTCTGATCTCAAAAACTTTCTTGGATTGAGGTTTTCAAGCTCAATGTTTTCAATAAAGCATCAAAACCAGAAAATATTCCATTGCTTTATTCGGTATTCATTGCCTAAGATTCATTCATTCACAATCTACGATGTCAAAAACTTTCTTGGATTGACGTTTTCAAGCTCAATGTTTCCAATAAAGCATCAAAACCAGAAAATATTCCATTGCTTCTTTCAGTTTTCCTTGCCTTAGATTCATTCATTCACAATCTCTGATCTCAAAAACTTTCTTGGATTGAGGTTTTCAAGCTCAATGTTTCCAGCAAAGCATCAAAACCAGAAAATATCCCATTGCTTCATTCGGTATTCCTTGCCTAAGATTCATTTATTCACAATCTCCGATCTCAAAAACTTTCTTGGATTGAGGTTTTCAAGCTCAATGTTTCCAATAAAGCATCAAAACCAGAAAATATTCCATTGCTTCATTCGGTATTCCTTGCTTCAGTTTCATTCATTCGCAATCCTCGATCTCAAAAACTTTCTTGCATTGAGGTTTTCAAGCGCAATGTTTCCAATAAAGTATCAAAGCGAGAAAATATTCCATTGCTTCTTTCAGTATTCATTGCCTAAGATTCATTCATTCACAATCTCTGATCTCAAAAACTTTCTTGGATTGAGGTTTTCAAGCTCAATGTTTCCAATAAAGCATCAAAACCAGAAAATATCCCATTGCTTTATTCGGTATTCCTTGCCTAAGATTCATTCATTCACAATCTCCGATCTCAAAAACTTTCTTGGATTGAGGTTTTCAAGCTCAATGTTTCCAATAAAGCATCAAAAACCAGAAAATATTCCATTGCTTCATTCAGTATTCCTTGTCTTAGATTCATTCATTCACAATCTAGTCTCTGATCTCAAAAACTTTCTTGGATTGAGGTTTTCAAGCTCAATGTTTCCAATAAAGCATCAAAACCAGAAAATATCCCATTGCTTCATTCAGTATTCCCTGCCTAAGATTCATTCATTCACAATCTCCGACCTCAAAAACTTTCTTGGATTGAGGTTTTCAAGCTCAATGTTTCCAATAAAGCATCAAAACCAGAAAAAATTCCATTGCTTCATTCGGTATTCCTTGCTTCAGTTTCATTCATTCACAATCTCTGATCTCAAAAACTTTCTTGCATTGAGGTTTTCAAGCGCAATGTTTCCAATAAAGTATCAATACCAGAAAATATTCCATTGCTTCTTTCAGTATTCTTTGCCTAAGATTCATTCATTCACAATCTCTGATCTCAAAAACTTTCTTGGATTGAGGTTTTCAAGCTCAATGTTTCCAATAAAGCATCAAAAACCAGAAAATATCCCATTGCTTCATTCAGTATTCCTTGCCTTAGATTCATTCATTCACAATCTAATCTCTGATCTCAAAAACTTTCTTTGAATGAGGTTTTCAAGCTCAACGTTTCCAATAAAGCATCAAAACCAGAAAATATTCCATTGCTTCATTCAGTATTCCTTGCCTTAGATACATTCATTCACAATCTCCGATCTCAAAAACTTTCTTGGGTTGAGGTTTTCAAGCTCAACGTTTCCAATAAAGCATCAAAACCAGAAAATATTCCATTGCTTCTTTCAGTATTCTTTGTCTAAGATTCATTCATTCACAATCTCCTATCTCAAAAACTTTCTTGGATTGAGGTTTTCAAGCTCAATGTTTCCAATAAACCATCAAAATCAGAAAATATTCCATTGCTTCATTCAGTATTCCTTGCCTAAGATTCATTCATTCGCAATCTCCGATCTCAAAAACTTTCTTGGGTTGAGGTTTTCAAGCTCAATGTTTCCAATAAAGCATCAAAACCAGAAAATATCCCATTGCTTTATTCGGTATTCCTTGCCTTAGATTCATAAATTCACAAACTCCGATCTCAAAAACTTTATTGGATTGAGGTTTTCAAGCTCAATGTTTCCAATAAAGCATCAAAACCAGAAAATATTCCATTGCTTCATTCGGTATTCCTTGCCTTAGATACATTCATTCACAATCTCCGATCTCAAAAACTTTCTTGGATTGAGGTTTTCAAGCTCAATGTTTCCAATAAAGCATCAAAACCAGAAAATATTCCATTGTTTCATTCAGTATTCCTTGCCTTAGATTCATTCATTCACAATCTCTGATCTCAAGAACTTTCTTGGATTGAGGTTTTCAAGCTCAATGTTTCCAATAAAGCATCAAAACCAGAAAATATTCCATTGCTTCTTTCAGTATTCTTTGCCTAAGATTCATTCATTCACAATCTCTGATCTCAAAAACTTTCTTGGATTGAGGTTTTCAAGCTCAATGTTTCCAATAAAGCATCAAAACCAGAAAATATCCCATTGCTTTATTCGTTATTCCTTGCCTAAGATTCATTCATTCACAATCTACGATCTCAAAAACTTTCTTGGATTGAGGTTTTCAAGCTCAATGTTTCCAATAAAGCATCAAAACCAGAAAATATTCCATTGCTTCTTTCAGTATTCTTTGTCTAAGATTCATTCATTCACAATCTCCTATCTCAAAAACTTTCTTGGATTGAGGTTTTCAAGCTCAATGTTTCCAATAAACCATCAAAACCAGAAAATATTCCATTGCTTCTTTTAGTATTCCTTGCCTAAGATTCATTCATTTACAATCTCCGATCTCAAAAACTTTCTTGGATTGAGGTTTTCAAGCTCAATGTTTCCAATAAAGCATCAAAACCAGAAAATATCCCATTGCTTCATTCAGTCACAATGTCCGTTATCAAAAAGTTTCTTGGATTGAGGTGTTCAAGCTCAAAACCAGAAAATATTTCATTATTTCATTCAGCACTCCTTGCCTCAAGCTCAATGTTTTCAATTAAGCATCAAAAACAAACCAAAAGCATCAAAACTCATTACCTATATCTGATATCAAAAACTTTGTTGTATAGAAGTTTGCCCCAATGATTCATTCCTCCATGCACACCTCTTAACACGAACATCCCACTGCACCAGAAGATCACACATTCCGAAACCCTATAAATTTTAATAAATTTAAATTATGTTTAATGGCGTTTAACTGCATTCAAAAGTGCTGAAACTACACCTAATGTAGATTAAAAACAATTCACAGCAGTAATTGCGATTACATAAACCGATAACTAAAAAAAAACAATATTTTTGAATTTTATAGCAACCACCTGAGTGAATGCTTCTTAGCGTGCATCGAGCGTTTTGCCATTTGCGGTAGGAACCACCGCATCCCCATTGTTTTTTTTTTTTTATTTTACCGCTATACGCATCTGTAGTCACAGTCATAACGCACAGCATTGAGAAAAGAATATGAAATAGATCATGTCACAACACGCCAAACATGGCTGAACTTATCAATACCAAAATCTTCCCCGGAACACATTCGCCGTTCGATAAGAAGTAACTTGGAGCAACTACGTACTTACCATTTACCAACTGCGCCATTGTAGGGTTTTCTTCTACTAAAACAATGAACACAATATAAGCTTCATTCAAATTTCTTTTTTTATTCACTTCTATGCTATCGACTATTTAATTGTTTTAACACACACACAACACATCCGTCAATCACAACGTCTGTCTCAAAACTGTCATCATTTACATTCAGCGCCGCTGATCCGGGTCGGTCCGTTCGGTCTCGTTCGTGCCGTTCGTGCTCGTTTCTTCTGTCATCATCATTTCGCTCTCACGCATGCCATCATCAGCCAAGAGAGCAGCCTGCGTCTGTCGTGTCGTGCATCATCAGACAAGCGAACGGTTGCGTCGGCGATGGGATGATGGTCCTAAAATACACTGGAATAAACTTAGAGATTATTTTAGAATGATTGATAGAATTATTTAGTTATTTATACAAAACCTTTGTTTACATACATATCATCATTACTACACTCTGCTGCACACTTTTTCTGCTGAGCGTGTTCGAAAACCTCATCACTACTGTCGTCGTGTGGTGCAGGTACGACAATAGGGTTTTTTATTGCTTGCTTCTGCTGCTGTTGTTCGTCACGATGAAACGTCGACACGGGAACAAACAGCTGATCCACTCGTGGCTGCCGCGGTTGCTCATCATTTATTACCGCCGCCGTAGAGTCGGCATCGTTTGGAAACGGTGCTTGGTGTTGTGTTTCCTGCTGTTGTGTGCTGATCGGGGAAGACTCGTATGTTGGCTGTGATAATCGAGTAGCCCAACATAGTGAAAACATCAACTGCATTTGTTGGTTGACTGTTTTCATTCGCTCCGCAAAAGCCTGGTACTGGAGCTCCATCAGCCGATTCATACTGCTGTAGTATTTCTCGCTGGCCTCTCGCATCTGCCGAAACTGCTCATCGAGGTATTTTTCTCGATCGAAAGGAAACCGGCCTGACGATGATGGCGGCAGTGGTGCTTGTACCGCTGACTGCCCATCATATGATAGCGAATCAATGGGCCATTCATTGATTCCAGCGAGGGTTGATCGTTGAACTGGTGCTGCTGAGGATGCATTTCCACGGGCACTGATGGGAATGGAGCATTTCGGTTACGGTAAACTGCTCCTAGAACCGGCGAGTGTTGCCACTGATCCACCTGACGCTGGTGCAGATCCTGTCCAGCCATTGAAGCTAAATGCTGGCGCTGGCCTTGTTCACTCCGCCTGAAGTCCATTGTGTCGCCGTCGCCCATCTTCTCCTCCGCGGAAAATTTAACGTGTCGCGGGTCCTCACTGCACGCACGGATTTCTCGTCGCCACTGTTGTTACGTCCTGGAGTTCGGGGTGGCCGGGAGACATAGCTGTCTATTTAAACTCCCAGGTGTAGCGAATAACAAACACATTAAAACATAACTTTATTTACACTATAAAATTACATTACAAGACGACACGTATTTACGACACGGCGACTAGGGTATGGGACCATTTGGGCAGGAGCACCTATTTTGGACACTTGCTGCTATAACTCAGTCAATTTCAAATCGATTGACTTGAATTTTTGCACATGGCTAGACACTGTGCCTATCTGATCGTGTCTCAAAAATCGAGTCAATCAGTTCAAAATTGACTGAGTTATAGCAGCAAGTGCCCAAAATAGGTGCTCCTGCCCAAATGGTCCCAGACCCTACATTACTTCTAAAATAATGTCTGCGATTGTGCATCGACCGAGGCATAACGAAATGCTATCGGCGAGCACGCAGATCGGCGAGAGCATGAGAGCCAATAATCCAGTGGTTCTCAACATTCACGAAGATTATTTTCAAGTCGTCGGAGTTCTTTACGATAATTGGATTTACCGGAAGAATTCGAAGAGGTCTACGCTGTAATTGGATTTACCGGAGGACCGCAACATGGACGGGAACAAGTTCGCCGTCGAGAAGCTGAGCAACAGCAATTTCGAAAGCTGGAAGTTCAACGTTCAAATGCTCCTGATTCGAGAAGAGTTATGGAAGTATGTAGAAGAAGATGCCCCGATTCCGCTAACTGAGGCCTGGAAGAAAGGTGACCAAAAGACGCGGGCTACCATTGCTCTACTAGTCGGAACGACCCAGAGAAGATTGATCCAGAAATACACAACCGCGAAGCAAACCTGGGAAGTTTTGGTCAATCACCATCAAAAATCAAGCATCACTTCAGTTCTGGCAATGCTGCGCCGGGAGATCAACATGCAGTACACGGAGGGCGACGACCTGGAACGACACCTGATGGAGATGGAAGACCTGTTCGAACGGATCGCAAACGCCGGGTACGAGTTGCCGCCCAAGATAACGATGCTGATGGTGTTACGAAGCATGCCGGAGTCCTACGACAATTTGGGAATCGCATTGGAGAATCGCCCCGACACCGAACTGACGATGGAACTGATTCGCGGAAAGTTAATTGATGAAGCCCTGAAGCGACGAGACAACACTCGAGGTGAGTCATTACTGAAAGTACAATCCGGATCGAAGCAGGTGGTGTGCCATCACTGCCACAAACCGGGACACAAGAAACAAGATTGTCGACAACTGAACCAGAAGAGAGAAGTGTACCCTGCCAAGGATCGCAAACCGTTCAAACCAAAGGCTCGTGTTGTGAAGGAAGAAAGCAACTGCGCTGAATTCGCTTTTGCAACCGGATCGAAGAAGACGTTCAGGCCCAACGGATGGATAGTCGATTCTGGTGCGTCAAGTCATATGTGTGGAAACGAAGATTTTTTCGATGAGATGACACTGCTTTCCGGAACAACCGTTACTCTCGCAGATGGGAATGTTGCAGAAGTGAAGGCCAAAGGAAGCGGACGATTGATTTGCGAAGGCAAGGATGGGATGCCGAAGAAAATAAACCTGACGGAAGTTCTGCTGGTTCCGGAGTTGGAAACGAACCTGGTTTCTGTTAGCAAGCTGACCGAGAATGGAGCTGAAGTCGTATTTGCCGGAAACAACTGTGAAATTTCGCACAACGGGATGCCTGCAGCTACAGCCGTGAAGTCTGAAGGATTGTACTACGTCAAACTGATGAAACCTGAAACCGAAGCAGCAGTTCACACCAACGAATGTCTGCATCACTGGCACAGGAAATTAGGACACCGAGATCCAAACGCTATTCGTCAAATGATCAACAGCAGGGATGAGAAATGTACTGGAAAAAACGGTTACCGGCAGTACATTTGACATTTTTCCAGACGAACATCACAGGCCCAGCCAAACTCAAACTGTTCGAAAAATAAATGTCATAACATTTTTTTTCTTTGCAGCCTTCTTCCTCGAAACGGTTTCTAAGCGCGAGAGCGCCAGTACTCGAGCACAACGACGACAAAAATTTCTGTCTCTCCCGTTTTCGCATTTTTCTGCATTTCGAACCGCTTCTAGACAAACTTCTTTACATGCATCACAAAGCTAGGAAAGTGCTCTAGCTATTTGTGCAAATCGATTAAAATTATTTATTAAAACAAGTGAGTTATTAGCAGTTGAAAATATTTGACATTTTTCGCAATCACCCACCTCAGCATGACTGCTCATAAATATTTTCGTGGGAAAGCGAAAACCATCAAGCGTCTGCTTGACTGCCGTCGGCGCGGCGCCTGATGGTATTGGTGCGGCCGTTGTTTTGTTTTTATTTTACTGCCAGTGTCGAAAGAGAAAAAGAAAAAAGAGAAAAAAATATGTTTGCCATCCCTGATCAACAGCAAGCTCGCCACAGGAATAGGGCAGTGCATACTGCGGTTGCTACGGAAAATTTTTCTAAGTCTTTGACGTTTCGTGGCCTTGTTGTTTACGATTTGGACTTATAAAAATTTTGCTGGTTTTACTGAGGTGCACCCAGGTGGGCAGGGTGGCTTTGATTGAAATTATCAACGCGTGGTTCGTGGGTGGCGGAATGCGCGCGTTCGGGCTCCTACTTGCAAGATTATGAAACCTGACTTGACTACAGTTATGAAGTTCAGCAATTTGTATGGCATGATTAGCTGATGTCAGGATGAATCATTGACCACATGGTCACCACTGGCCACTCCGGGAACTTCCGGGATGACCCGAAACAACCTGGAGAACCGGTGATAGGGGTCAATTACGTTTATTTAGCAAAACATGATGAAAAACACCACGGCTCTTTTTTTATGATTTTTCGTCAATTCACTTGTGACTGCATAGCAATACTGGCCATGGTTCCCATGTGCCACTTCCGAAACTTCCGGGATGCCCTGAAGAACCGACATTAGAGGATAATCATATTCTAACAGAAAAATGTGTCATGCGACGGATCTTCTTTCATGAATTTTCATAGATATGTTTGAGGTTGTATCGATGCTAGACAAGGCCCCCATTATTGGCCACTTTTGGAACATCCAGGTACCCCGACGGAAACGACAACAAAAGCTAATTACGATCATACAACAAAACATGTAATGTGACCATCATGATTTTTAATTCCTATGTATGTGGTCGTATCAAAAGTGGCCACACTCTTGGTTGACCATTTCTGAAACTTTCTGGGGCGCCCTGAGGGAACCGATGGCCAGAATCAATTTGGTTCATTCAGCGACGGTTTCATCATGTTTTTCGAGAATATGCTTGTGGTTACTGCTAAAACTTAGAGAATGCCCTCAAGAGACTGATGGCATATTGAACAAACGCGTTCATATGACAAAATGTGGTGTGTAACGCATCTTGGCTAGGTCCAGAGAAATATCTGACAGGATAAAATAATGCCTGATGGAACTTCCGAAGGATTCCCTGCGTAATTCCTGGAGGAATCCCTTTCAAAATGTTTGAAGGCATCCTCAACGGAATTTCTTGAGAAACGTCCGTCTGGGAATTCCTCCGGGTTCTCCTCCTCCAATTCCTCCAGGAGTTTCTCTAAGAGTTCATCCTATTTTTTTTCCTTAAGTAAGTATGAGAGTTTCTTCCAAAACTTCTCCGGGAATTTCTTCTGTAATTCCGCACAAAGTCCTTCCTGGAACTCCTCTGGGAGTTTCTTCTTAAGTTCCTCTGGAATTCCCCCCGGCAGTCCCTTTTAAATTACACCAGGAGTTTCACGTAGAATTTCACTGTGAGTTTGTCATAATTTCCCCCGAGAGTTTATGCTGAAATTTTTCCACAGGCAGTTTCTCATGAAATTTCTCCGGGAATTTCCCAGGAATTCCTACGGAAGATGCTTGTAGAATTTCTTTAGTTCATTCTAGAATATCTCTGGAAGTTCCTTCTGAAATTCCTCCGAGAGTTCATCCTGGAATTCTTCTGGGAGTTCACTCTGAAGTTCACGCGGAAACTCCAACGGTAGTTCGACCTAGAATTTATCTGTGAGTTCGCCATAGTATTCCTTCAGAGTACCATCCTGGAGTTTCCTCCTAGAATTCCTCTTGAAATTCCTCATGGAACTTCCTGGATCCCAAAAATGCTTCAGGAGTTTATCACAGAATTGCTCGGATGTTCCTCTTGAAAAACGTCCGGGAGTTCCTTCAGGAAATCTTCCGGAAGTTCCTCGAACTTTCATCCTGCAATTTCTCCTAAAGTTGTTTCTGGAATTCTTTCTGGAAATTCTTCTGGAATCCTTCTAGGAGTATCTCTGGAGTTAATCTGAGAATTCCTCCCAAAATTCCTCCTTTCTTACCAAAATTTCTCTGAAGGGCCACTTTGAAACACCTTCTGAAATTCCCACAGGAGTTGCTCGTGAAATTTCTCATTAAATTTCACAGGGGACTCTACTTTTATTTCTTAGGGGGGTTTGCCTTAGAATATCTCTAGGAGTTTCTCCTAAAACTCTGGGACTTCCTATTGAAATTCCTTCTGAAGTTCCTCCTCCTCTGAGAGTTCACGCTGGAGCCCCTACGAGAGTTCATCCTGAAATCCTCCGGGAGTAAGTCATAGTATTACTTCGGATTCTCCACTTGAATACTCTCCACGAGTATCCTCCTGGTACCTCTATGAGAGTTCCTCGAAGATCCTGGAATTCCTCTATGAGTTCGTTATATTATGTCTTCGGATGTTCCTCTTGAATACCCTCCTGGAATTCCTTCGAGAGTTCCTCATGAAATGTTACCAGGAGTCCCTTCTGAAATTTCTCTAGGAATTCCTTCTGGCAGATCCTCCTGGAAATCATCAGATAGTTCCTCCTAGAATTCCTGCGGAAATCCTTTCGGTAGTTCCTCCTGAAACTACTTCGTGAGTTCATCCTAGAATTTCACAGGGAGTTTCTCATGATATTCCTGCGAGAGTTCATGCTGGAATTTCTTCGGGAGTTCCTTCTTGAGTTTCTTAGGTTATTTTTTTGAAATTCATTCAGGATTTCCTCGAGGAATTCCTGCGGGAGCTTCTCGTGGAATTTCTCCTAGAAAGTCAACGGAAGTTTCTCCTGAAATTCCCACGGGAGTTTGACCTGGAATTTCCGTAGAAGTTCCCCTGGGATTTCCTCCCAAAATTCCTATGGCGATTTCTCCTAGAATTCCTTTGGTAGTCCTTCCTGTAATACCATCGAGAGTTCGTAAGAGTATTTCTTCAAATGTTCCTCTGATTGTTCGGATCCTGGTGGCCGCTCTAGCTACACCAAAGTTAAGGAACTTCTGGGAGATTCCCTGGTCTTGTTCCTGGAGAAATCCCTATCAAAAGTCGTTAAAAATAATTTGTGGCGCTAGTGATTTCTGACAGATGCTGTGCCAGTTATTTTTCCAGAAGCTCCACCATGTATCATTCCATGAGTTTCGTAAAGGATTGTGCGTAGTGTTTCACCAGGGATTTTTCTGAAGATTCGCCAGGGAATCCTCCGGAAGTTCCATCAGGCATTTCAAAGGAATGAAGGAATTTCAAAAAAATAACCTAAGAAACTCAAGAAGCAACTCCCGAAGAAATTCCAGCATGAACTCTCGCAGGAATATCATGAGAAACTCCCTGTGAAATTCTAGGATGAACTCACGAAGTAGTTTCAGGAGGAACTACCGAAAGGATTTCCGCAGGAATTCTAGGAGGAACTATCTGATGATTTCCAGGAGGATCTGCCAGAAGGAATTCCTAGAGAAATTTCAGAAGGGACTCCTGGTAACATTTCATGAGGAACTCTCGAAGGAATTCCAGGAGGGTATTCAAGAGGAACATCCGAAGACATAATATAACGAACTCATAGAGGAATTCCAGGATCTTCGAGGAACTCTCATAGAGGTACCAGGAGGATACTCGTGGAGAGTATTCAAGTGGAGAATCCGAAGTAATACTATGACTTACTCCCGGAGGATTTCAGGATGAACTCTCGTAGGGGCTCCAGCGTGAACTCTCAGAGGAGGAGGAACTTCAGAAGGAATTTCAATAGGAAGTCCCAGAGTTTTAGGAGAAACTCCTAGAGATATTCTAAGGCAAACCCCCCTAAGAAATAAAAGTAGAGTCCCCTGTGAAATTTAATGAGAAATTTCACGAGCAACTCCTGTGGGAATTTCAGAAGGTGTTTCAAAGTGGCCCTTCAGAGAAATTTTGGTAAGAAAGGAGGAATTTTGGGAGGAATTCTCAGATTAACTCCAGAGATACTCCTAGAAGGATTCCAGAAGAATTTCCAGAAAGAATTCCAGAAACAACTTTAGGAGAAATTGCAGGATGAAAGTTCGAGGAACTTCCGGAAGATTTCCTGAAGGAACTCCCGGACGTTTTTCAAGAGGAACATCCGAGCAATTCTGTGATAAACTCCTGAAGCATTTTTGGGATCCAGGAAGTTCCATGAGGAATTTCAAGAGGAATTCTAGGAGGAAACTCCAGGATGGTACTCTGAAGGAATACTATGGCGAACTCACAGATAAATTCTAGGTCGAACTACCGTTGGAGTTTCCGCGTGAACTTCAGAGTGAACTCCCAGAAGAATTCCAGGATGAACTCTCGGAGGAATTTCAGAAGGAACTTCCAGAGATATTCTAGAATGAACTAAAGAAATTCTACAAGCATCTTCCGTAGGAATTCCTGGGAAATTCCCGGAGAAATTTCATGAGAAACTGCCTGTGGAAAAATTTCAGCATAAACTCTCGGGGGAAATTATGACAAACTCACAGTGAAATTCTACGTGAAACTCCTGGTGTAATTTAAAAGGGACTGCCGGGGGGAATTCCAGAGGAACTTAAGAAGAAACTCCCAGAGGAGTTCCAGGAAGGACTTTGTGCGGAATTACAGAAGAAATTCCCGGAGAAGTTTTGGAAGAAACTCTCATACTTACTTAAGGAAAAAAATAGGATGAACTCTTAGAGAAACTCCTGGAGGAATTGGAGGAGGAGAACCCGGAGGAATTCCCAGACGGACGTTTCTCAAGAAATTCCGTTGAGGATGCCTTCAAACATTTTGAAAGGGATTCCTCCAGGAATTACGCAGGGAATCCTTCGGAAGTTCCATCAGGCATTATTTTATCCTGTCAGATATTTCTCTGGACCTAGCCAAGATGCGTTACACACCACATTTTGTCATATGAACGCGTTTGTTCAATATGCCATCAGTCTCTTGAGGGCATTCTCTAAGTTTTAGCAGTAACCACAAGCATATTCTCGAAAAACATGATGAAACCGTCGCTGAATGAACCAAATTGATTCTGGCCATCGGTTCCCTCAGGGCGCCCCAGAAAGTTTCAGAAATGGTCAACCAAGAGTGTGGCCACTTTTGATACGACCACATACATAGGAATTAAAAATCATGATGGTCACATTACATGTTTTGTTGTATGATCGTAATTAGCTTTTGTTGTCGTTTCCGTCGGGGTACCTGGATGTTCCAAAAGTGGCCAATAATGGGGGCCATGTCTAGCATCGATACAACCTCAAACATATCTATGAAAATTCATGAAAGAAGATCCGTCGCATGACACATTTTTCTGTTAGAATATGATTATCCTCTAATGTCGGTTCTTCAGGGCATCCCGGAAGTTTCGGAAGTGGCACATGGGAACCATGGCCAGTATTGCTATGCAGTCACAAGTGAATTGACGAAAAATCATAAAAAAAGAGCCGTGGTGTTTTTCATCATGTTTTGCTAAATAAACGTAATTGACCCCTATCACCGGTTCTCCAGGTTGTTTCGGGTCATCCCGGAAGTTCCCGGAGTGGCCAGTGGTGACCATGTGGTCAATGATTCATCCTGACATCAGCTAATCATGCCATACAAATTGCTGAACTTCATAACTGTAGTCAAGTCAGGTTTCATAATCTTGCAAGTAGGAGCCCGAACGCGCGCATTCCGCCACCCACGAACCACGCGTTGATAATTTCAATCAAAGCCACCCTGCCCACCTGGGTGCACCTCAGTAAAACCAGCAAAATTTTTATAAGTCCAAATCGTAAACAACAAGGCCACGAAACGTCAAAGACTTAGAAAAATTTTCCGTAGCAACCGCAGTATGCACTGCCCTATACAAATTGAAGATTGTCCGGTAGAGGAAACGTGCGAGTGCTGCCTGGAAGGAAAAATGGCTCGTTTACCCTTTCCCAAGGATGCAACAGAATCATCTCGGAGCATTCTGGAGCTGGTTCACACGGATATTTGTGGTCCGATGAAGACACCCACACCTGGAGGATCAAGATACTTCATGACCATAATAGATGACAGATCGAGATTCACGGTGGTGTATTTTTTGCAACGGAAGTCAGAAGCGGTTGACAAGATAATGCAGTACGTCAGAATGGTAGAAACGCGTTTTGGAAGGAAGCCTTCAATCATACGATCGGACCAGGGCGGTGAATACAAGTCCAAGGCACTCGGAAGATTCTACCGTGCAGAAGGGATTACTCCGCAATACACTGCTGCCTATTCCCCGCAGCAGAATGGAGTCGCCGAAAGGAAAAATCGCAGTCTCGTGGAAATGGCCAGATGTCTCCTAATTGATGCGAAGCTCGGATACCGATATTGGGCGGAAGCAGTAAACACAGCAGCTCATTTGCAGAACGTTCTTCCGTCAAGATCAGTTCAGAAAACGCCGTACGAACACTGGTATGGAACGGTTCCTGATTTGAAGCACTTGCAGATATTTGGAAGTTCAGCATATGTTCACGTTCCGGATCAAAAACGAACCAAGTTGGAGCCGAAAGCAGTCAAGATGATTTTCATCGGATACTCGGACCATCATAAGGCGTAGGTACAAGTTCATTGATCCTGATACCGACAAAGTTGTGATCAGCAGAGATGCTCGTTTTCTTAAAGAGGATGACCGTACGAAAGAGGCTACCAATCCTGAAGTTGTTGAATTTGAATGCGATCCAGAAACACCGGATGAAACACCAGATGAAATACCAACCCAAGTCGAATTCGAAGAGGACCTGTCGGAAGCGGAATCTACGCTCGTTCAGGAGGAGGAGCAGTCCGAGTCAGGTGATAGCAGCATCGAGTTTCTCAGCAGCACCGAAGAAGTTCCTGATTCACCACTGCCCCGGCGATCGGAAAGAAGTACCAAAGGTAAACCACCCGCACGATACTCTGAGTCGCTGAACATCATCTACAAGCAGCAATCCGAGCCGCGAACCTATGAAGAGGCGGTAACTGGTCCTGAGAGCGAGATGTGGATAGCAGCTATCGAGGACGAACTCAAATCTCAAAAGGAGAACCACACTTGGGATTTAGTGAAGCTTCCTGTCGGGAGAAAAGCAATTGGATCCAAATGGATATTTAAAAGGAAACTGGACGAACAAGGCAACGTGGTACGGTATAAGGCAAGACTTGTAGCTCAAGGATTCACACAAAAGTTTGGAATTGACTACGATGAAGTTTTTGCACCGGTTGTCAAACCCGTTACCTTCAAGATTCTTGCTACAGTTGCTGCCTAAAGGAAGCTGTTATTGAAACACGCTGATGTCAAGACAGCCTACTTACACGGAGAACTTCAAGAAACTGTCTACATGAAACAACCTGCAGGAATAGCCTCAACCGACAAGAACGCAGTTTGCCACCTTCGCAAGAGTCTCTATGGTTTGAAGCAGGCTGCTCGAGTCTGGAACACCACGTTTGATGCTGCGTTGAAGAAGATGGGATTTACGCAATCGAAGAACGATTCCTGCCTCTATTACCGTGGGACAGGCGAGAACACCGTTTATTTGGCTGTTTACGTTGATGACATCGTTGTGGCCTGTCGGACCGAGGAGGAGTATTCCGGAATCATCAAAAGATTAAACAAACATTTTACTGTAACGTCATTGGGCAACATTCGCTATTTCCTTGGAGTTGAAGTGAAACGAACTGATGACCGTATTTCATTGAATCAAGCCGGATATATCAAGAAGCTGCTGAGTCGTTTCGGAATGGAGGAAGCGAAGCCATCCAAGATTCCATTGGATCCCGGATATTTGCAAACCAAGGAGGAGACGAGCGAGATGCTACCAAACAACACGCAGTATGCCAGCCTAGTCGGTGGTTTGCTTTATGTTTCTGTAAATACCCGACCCGACATAGCTGCTAGCGTTTCGATCCTGGGACGAAAAGTGAGTTGCCCATCCCAAGCCGACTGGGTAGAAGCGAAACGGTTTCTACGTTATTTGAAGCACACGTTGGACCATGAGCTGATACTGGGCATCAAACCAGATCCACTAACCGTATACGTTGACGCGGATTGGGCCGGAGACGCGAAGGACAGGAAATCGACATTTGGATATTTGCTGCAACTGAATGGCGGTTCAATATTCTGGAGTTCCAAGAAGCAAACATGTGTTTCACTGAGCAGTACGGAAGCTGAGTACATAGCGCTTGCAGTATGCTGTCAGGAAGTCCAATGGATTTTGCGGATTCTGGAAGATTTCTCTGTGCCAGTCAACCTGCCCATTACAATTTTTGAAGATAATCAATCTTGCATTAAGCAACTATCATCACCAAATGTAAGTCGCAGATCCAAACACGTCGAAACCAAGAACCATTATATTCGAGAGATGCAGGCCAATGGAGAAATTCAAGCGGTATACTGTTCGACCGAAGAAATGGTTGCCGACATGTTAACTAAGCCTAGAACTAAGCCACTTCATGTGGTGAAGCTACGTAAATTCCGAGAAGCAGCTGGAATATTACCATCGAGGAAGAGTGTGGAAGTAGGCGATGGTGACGCGTAGCGGCAAGCAACCCTAGCAACCTTAGCAACCCTATTTTGTTATCTGTTATCAATAAAGAGAAAATTTATTCATTACTATTCTGAGAGCCAAACCGATTAGTTCATTTTATTAACGCTCTACGGCCAGCCCCCAATACGTATTCCTATTGGTTGTCCGTCCTGAGAATTTTGATTTTTTACCAGTTTGCCGTTGAACCATCTCTGCTTAAAATAGTTTGAAAGCCTTCAGTACTACCTCCTCCAAGAAACATACGACCACTTCCTTGCTAGCGTCATCTTCAAACATTTCCATTCAATGTAAAGATAAACTCTGTCTGCCAGGAAAGTTTGCTCCGGCTGGTTCACACGGCATGCCTTCTTCACTACCAGAAATTCCCCCAGGAATTTCCCAGAAGTTCCTCCGGGAATTTCCCAGAAATTCCTCCGGGAATTT
>NC_085136.1:51348779-51433748 GCF_035046485.1 Aedes albopictus
CCTTGTTAATATGTGGGAAATCCGAAATATGTTGTTTTTCGAAATGATCGGTGTATACGGTGCAGTTGCTATTAGGGTCTGTCCATAAACTACGTAGGGGGGGACGAGGGGGTCTGGCCAAAGTCTACGCTCCACACAAATTTCGAAAATTTTGTATGAACAAAAGTCTACGGAGGGTGAGGGGGGGGGGTCTGGAATGACCCTAAACGAGTCTACGTGGTTTATGGACAGCGCCTTATAAATCACAGGTGCATTAACTTTAGTCAGGCCTTTGGGGTATTTTTTTAACCTTTTTCAAAGTTCGATTCTCTGTAGCTTTTGTTTGGAAAATCCTAGCAATCTAAAATTTCCTGACAATTTTTTTTTCGCGAAAATAAACATTTCTCAAAAATCAGCGATTCCAAGCAACAGCATGAAAATTTTGGATTTTTTTCAATTCATGATTTTCTATTGAACTGAAACTTTGCATAGTTTTTCAGTTCCATCTAAATTGCCATTTTTTTTGATAGGCCATTTTTTTCGGTGGTAGTGTGTCCAGTTCATTTTGGATTTTCACGAAAATTGTGTTTCGTCTGTTTGTCTGTGGTATGTACCTCTCATGCATTTGTTGTTGTTGACGATACTCGTTTTCTTCCGATCATAAAGTCTGTTCTCTAAGAGGTATTTTTTGCAGATAAACTAGACGTATACGCGCATTTTAAACTTTTATTTTACAGCTTTTGTCTTAAAAATAAGGTTTCTTCCATGATTCTTGTTACCAACATGTTTTCAACACTATTAAGAGATTTTTTCACCAGTCACGTACAGGGCTGCGAAACGGTGAGTCGATAAGGAGAGCGTCCAATATAGCTCTGGTCCTCACAAGTTCCTACCTCATGCTTCCACGGGTCAAGCGATGACAAAGACCGCCAGCTAAGAGTTGTGTGCTTAGCTGGTAGTGCAGCCTGGGCACTGTTGTCCTTCTGACTTCAGCTAGATTGAGGAGGTACGATCCGAGTGTCTGTTCACCAAGGAGGTGCGGCTCAAACAGCGTCTGTTCTGGCATCCAGCGGCTGAGTAAGAAACGCTGCACCACGCCCAGCTAGATCCAAGGTGGTAGCCCCATCAGCGTGGTCGTCCCAGTGTTGGTTGGGACGTTAAACAGAACTGGCACGATGGCCCTCCGGCGAGACAGGAGTGTTGGCGTAGGCCCAATAAGCCACCCGTAAAAATCCCCATTGCGAATAACATAGGAGAAAATACGACTCGATACAATCGGCAAAGACCCACGCGACGAAATAAGGACTACGATTGGAAACTTGGAACATGGAATTGCAAGTCACTAGGTTTCGCAGGATGTGACAGGATAATCTACGACGAACTACATCCCCGCAACTTCGACATCGTGGCGTTGCAGGAACTTTGTTGGACTGGACAGAAAGTGTGGAAAAGCGGGCATCGAGCGGCTACCTTCTACCAAAGCTGTGGCACCACCAATGAACTGGGAACAGGTTTTATAGTGTTGGGCGAGATGCGACAACGTGTGATCGGGTGGCAGCCGATCAACGCAAGGATGTGCATGTTGAGAGTTAAGGGCCGTTTCTTCAACTACAGCATCATTAACGTCCACTGCCCACACGAAGGGAGACCCGATGACGAGAAAGAAGCGTTCTACGCGCAGTTAGAGCAAACATACGATGGTTGCTCGCCGCGTGACGTGAAAATCGTTGTCGGCGACATGAACGCGCAGGTAGGAAGGGAGGAAATGTACAGACCGGTAATCGGGCGAAACAGCCTGCACGCCGTATCGAATGATAACGGCCAGCGATGCGTAAACTTTGCAGCCTCCCGTGGTATGGTAGTCCGAAGCACCTTCTTCCCCCGCAAAGATATCCACAAAGCCACCTGGAGATCACCCGACCACCAAACAGAAAACCAAATCGACCACGTTCTAATCGACGGTAAATTCTTCTCAGATATAACCAACGTCCGCACATACCGCAGTGCGAATATAGATTCGGATCACTACTTAGTAGCTGTATGCATGCGCTCAAAACTTTCGACAGTTATCACCACGCGTCGAAGTCGAACGCCGCGGCTCAACATCGAGCAACTTCGTAACGTAGAAGTGGCTCAAGACTACGCGCAGCAGTTAGCAGTGGCCCTACCAACGGAAGAGCAGCTTGGCGCAGCTACACTTGAAGATGGCTGGAGGGACATCCGATCCGCCATAGGTAGTACCTCGGCTACAGCACTAGGCTTCGCGACTCCGAATCACAGAAACGACTGGTACGACGGCGAATGTGAACAGTTGAAAAACGAGAAGAATGCAGCATGGGCGAGAATGCTGCAACACCGTACGAGAGTGAATGAGGCACGTTACAAACAGGCGCGGAACAGGCAGAACTCAGTCTTCCGGATGAAGAAGCGCCAGCAGGAAGAACGAGATCGCGAAGCGATGGAAGAGCTGTACCGCGCTAAGGACACACGAAAGTTCTACGAGAAGCTGAACCGCTCGCGCAGAGGCTTTGTGCCACAAGCCGACATGTGCCGAGATAATCACGGGAATATTCTCACGAGCGAGCGTGAGGTGGTCGAGAGGTGGCGGCAGCATTACGATGAGCACCTCAATGGCGACGTTGCAAGTACCGAAGGTGGCGTGGTAACAGATCTAGGAGTATGTGCACAGGACGAAAGACTTCCGGCCCCTGACCTTCAAGAGATTGAGGAGGAGGTTGGCCGGTTGAAAAACAACAAAGCCGCTGGAGCAGATCAACTACCAAGCGAGCTTCTAAAATACGGTGGAGAAGCACTGGTGAGAGCACTACACTGGGTCATTACCAAGATTTGGGAGGAGGAAGTATTACCGGAGGAATGGATGGAAGGTATCGTGTGTCCCATCTACAAAAAGGGCGACAAGTTGGATTGCGGGAACTACCGCGCGATCACACTACTGAGCGCTGCCTACAAGATACTCTCTCAAATTTTATGCCGCCGTCTATCACCGATTGCAAGAGAGTTCGTGGGGCAATATCAGGCTGGATTTATGGGTGAACGCGCTACAACGGACCAGATGTTCGCCATCCGCCAGGTGTTGCAGAAATGCCGCGAATACAACGTGCCCACACATCACTTGTTCATCGATTTCAAATCGGCGTATGATACAATCGATCGAGAACAGCTATGGCAGATTATGCACGAATACGGATTCCCGGATAAACTGATACGGTTGATCAAGGCGACGATGGATCGAGTGATGTGCGTAGTTCGAGTATCAGGGACACTCTCGAGTCCCTTCGAATCTCGCAGAGGGTTACGGCAAGGTGATGGTCTTTCGTGCTTGCTGTTCAACATTGCTTTGGAGGGTGTAATAAGAAGAGCGGGGATAAACACGAGTGGGACGATTCTCACGAAATCCGTTCAGCTGCTTGGTTTCGCCGATGATATTGATATTATTGCTCGTAAATTTGAGACGATGGCGGAAACGTACATCCGACTAAAGAGTGAAGCCAGGCGAATCGGATTAGTCATTAATGTGTCGAAGACAAAGTACATGATGGCCAAGGGCTCCAGGGAGGAATCACCGCGCCCGCCACCCCGAATTCATATCGACGGTGATGAAATCGAGGCGGTTGAAGAATTCGTGTACTTGGGCTCACTGGTGACCGACGACAACGACACCAGCAGAGAAATTCAGAGGCGCATTGTGGCAGGAAATCGTGCCTACTTTGGACTCCGCAAAACTCTACGATCGAATAAAATTCGCCGTAACACGAAGTTAACCATCTACAAAACGTTGATTAGACCGGTCGTCCTCTATGGGCACGAAACATGGACCCTACGTGCAGAGGACCAACGCGCCCTTGGAGTTTTCGAACGGAAGGTGTTGCGTACCATCTACGGCGGAGTGCAGATGGAAGACGGGACTTGGAGAAGGCGAATGAACCACCAGCTGCATCAGCTGCTGGGAGAACCAACCATCGTTCATACCGCGAAAATCGGGAGGCTACGGTGGGCGGGTCACGTCATCAGGATGTCGGATAGCAACCCGACTAAAATGGTTCTCGAGAGTCATCCGACCGGTACAAGAAGACGTGGTGCGCAGCGAGCTAGGTGGGTCGACCAAGTGGAGGACGATCTGCGGACCCTACGCAGAGTGCGGAACTGGAGGCAAACAGCCATGGACCGAGTGGAATGGAGGCGGCTACTATGTACAGCAGAGGCCACCCCGGCCTTAGCCTGACCGGTAAGTAACGGTAAGTACAATAAAAAGTATGACACTATCAATATTTTTGATCACAACACTGGATCGCGTCTAAGTTTCTAATAGATACTATAGTCACAGACAAACAGACATAACACTTCCATCGACCACGCTTTTAACGGTCATTTTGAATTTTCATAGTTGAGTCTTTCACAACCAGAGGCGCGCGCATCGTTTTTCTATGTGTTTGACATTTCACACTAGCGCCTTCTGTTGATGATATGGATTTCCATGAAAATCGTTCAAGGTGTTACGTCTGTTTGTCTGTGCTATAGTAATTATGAAAAAATATCATGAAAACAACTTGTTTAATTCAGGCGGTACTCTTCACAATAAAATCAGCATCAAACTATAATTCTCGAAACAATTTACACAGAAAATAATTCTTTTTGTTACTAAATGCAAAAATTGTGAAATGTTTGAAATGTCATAACTTTTTTGTTTATTAGTTTACCATCACCAACTTTTTAAGGTAGATAGCTAATATAATGGACCGTTTCCCCTTAAAAAATTACGTTGGTAAAAAGATAGGGTTTTGAGATATTTGAGTTTTTGTGACAAAAATCATATTTTTTTGATGTGAAAAAAGAAATTTTTTACAGTGAATATTTTCTTGGAACCACCATTTAGTTATCTAACTTTGCTAAAAAAATCATAACAATCGAACAATCCGTTTTTGCTGTACAACTTTTAGACTATTTTTGAACCATTTCCGCATACACCCTTTTGAAAAGTTAGTCGTGACTGAATATGAAGATTTGATATCGAAAAATGGTGATTTAGATAAAATTGATAAACTGTGCAAAGTTCCAGATATTTTTGAAATGGTCACTCAGGATCGACTAACATGACTCCATGGAATTCCTCTTGAACGACCCCAAGGGTCCCAAATTTTTTTCAGATTGCAAGCTTTTAGGAACTTAAGATGATTAGAAAAACTACAATAAACCGGCGAAAATTGGATTGATTTTGAAACTCCATACATTTTGTATGAGATGAAAATTTCGTGAAAAAACATTAAACCTCATTCTCGAAAGCAGGTTTTTGTCACTTACATTCCTTTGCTTCTTAACCCCTCAAATAAGACCTTGGACGCGTTTTTTATTCCAAACTTTGGACAGCTCGCAAAAATCAGTGGCTTGTTTGATTGTGGATCTCTTAGGGTGCTATTACACTCTTTGTCCAGACGCCAAATATTTGACCACTTTTGACAGATAAATTTTGGCAGGTTGTTTGGCTCTGTTTGTCCCTATTCGTTTTTCGAGAGTGACAAATATTTTTGTTTGCCAGGTACACCTTGGTCAAAATTTAACTGTCAAAAGTGGTCAAATATTTGGCATTGGTCAAAGAGTGTCATACTAGCTTTAGGCTCAAACAGGGAGGGTGCAGGCACGTCAAACTCAACAAACTACGCCTACCTAACATGCATCGAGCGGGCCTTCCCAAACAACACAATGCGATTTCGCGGGCCATCCCTTCGAAAACCCATCTCAACCAAACCCAAGTGACAACTTAATGAATATTGCACTTTTATTCCATTGACTGGAAATCCTGTTCATGGTACAAACACTCATGTCGTTTAACTGGTTCCTTTTTTGTTGATATTCTTTAAAATTATCACAGGCACCTAAAATTTGTCCATATTAAATGACGCGTGGAATTATTTTTTTTTCGATTTCATCGATTGGCACATACAGTTAAATATTAGGTTAATGTTGCTTCTTTATATTTGCAAGACGCAATTCAATTAGTTTCTCAGTGAACTTAACAGTGTACGTTAAGTCCTATAAACTGAACGAACCATTGGACATTGCTTGTTTAGAGTACCTTCATAGTAGTAATCCTACATTATAGAGATCTGCGGAAGCGGCCATTGTAAGCCAATCGTGCAGAGCACGCAAAAACGGCCTCGCTCAAAAATGTGTTCGGCCTGCACATTTTTAGTAAACATCCATGCCGCACATGACTGTGTTCGAAACACACATTTTTTTAAAATTGCTCGTACGCTCATATGATCATGTATTTTGCAATAATTTCGACATGGCAACCTCGCTGGGTTTAGAAACCACCTTCAAATACCGAAAAATATTGATATTTTGCAAAAATGTGAGCGTGCGAGCAATTTAAAAAAATGTGTGTTTCCAACACAGTCCCTGTGCGGCATGGGCGCTACTCAAAAATGAGAGCTTTTATTTTAGAGAGAGAGAACTGCACTGAAAAAAAATGACACGATCGATTGATGTGTTTTAACTTATGAGCTCAGTCAAAATCGTCAACGTTAGTCTGATGTGTTTTTCCAATGTGTTATGTGTTTTCCACACTTCAGATACATCTGAATAATAATATGGATTTACCAGCAAAGCTTACATCACTGAATCAAATGTGATTCACTTCATTCTAAGCTTTGTTACACTTTGGGTTCGAATGCTTCTATCTTTAACTACGTATCAAACAGTCACACATTACAATCTCACATGTAATACGATTGAAATTGAAGTTATTTTTCATATGAATTTGCGCCACTGTTTTTTCCAAACGGATTTCATAATTGGTGACATATGACCCGTGAAAAAACCTTCAAACGCAAAAAGTTTTTCAACATGGCCAACCAACAACCTAACGTGATTGTGACGCCGCAGCCATCTTAACGGAAATGCAGAGCAAGACCAGTTATTTTCACATAAAAAATGTTATTTTATACAGTTTTCATCATTTCTCCGCGGCAAATAAGTGAGTTTCTCTATTTAATGCGTGATTGTCGTACTATGGACATCGGCGATGAATGAACATTCCGCGGGTGGACATTCCGTGACCCGTGTAGCAATTTGGCCGTCTGTGTTTAGGTTATGAATCTTTTGAGGATATTTTCGCCCAGGACGATCATCACGAATGGATTTCCTGTCTTTGAAGGTAAAGATGGTGCACAGTAATGAGCCATTATTACTTAATTTCAATCGAAAACATGTTTCAGGTGTGCTAAATTAACCAAACCAATTTGTTTCTACATGGTTGATCTAGATCCGGAGCCCGCTGCAAAACGTGAAAATGCACGTGCAGGAAGTTTTGCAGAGTGAAATAACGGTGCTTTGAAGCGTTGGAGCTGAATTCTGAACCGGAAGAGATTATACACCACAGATGGCCACAGCCAACCTTGAGGATTAGGAACAAACTCGCTAGCAAGTGCCGGCTGTTGCCCCAACTCATCATACGGAATTGCTTCCTCCGAATAGTGATCTTCCCAGTGGAGATACCAAATGTACCGGAAGTATGAACTGATGAAAGAGATGTAAGTACCTATAAAATGTGCTAATTAACAAAAAAAAAACAAAATAAAATGTTATAACAATAACAAACTTCGAGTTTTAATCAACACAGAGCAACGAATTCATCTTTTCAGCAAAGTGCCCACATTTCGCGCGAGCTCTTAGTTTTGCTTTTATGATTTTAATTTGAGTACCTATCAAAAGATGTAAACCATCATTTGAAGTTCAAAACTAAAATCGTAATGCTAAAACTGAGCTCGCGTGAAATAAGGGCCCTCACTTTACATAGTATGTTTTGCCTAGAGGACTACATGGGTAGTTAAACATGAAATCAATGTGTATTGTAACACAAAATTCATATTCAGCACAATGACATTTATGTATTCGAAAGTTGAATTTCATTAGATTGAAAAGTTATTGCTAATTTAGAGAAAATTTTCCACTTTACGGAAGATTGAAAAGCTACCGCAGCTGTCAGACTGATGATTTTAACCAATATATCATCAATCAGTCCAAGGATACCTTGGATCGAGCCTTGGATACGACGCCGATGACCATTGTTTGTTGTTGCTTTTCAGAACATTTCACTTTGCAAGCATGCTTTGATTTGACCAAACTTTTCAATGATACGATCATTTTCATGGCTGCGGTAGGACTTTGACAGCTGCGGTAGAACTCGACGGCTACCGCAGAGTGGAAAATTTTCTAAAAATCCGCAATATATTCATTGGTACTTCAAACAGAATACATATGTATTTCATTTGGATTCCGTGTGAGTTACACATCAGTATCGTGTGGATTGTTGTTAGTTCGGGGCAAAAACTAACATTGTGATTCTATATGTTCTACACGTAACTATCATGGGTTTTACAATTTGCGCAAATCTATATGTAAAACACATTGCTCAGACGTGTAAATTTTTTTCAGTGTGTCAAAGTGTGAGACAAATGAATATTCTTATCGTTCGTGGGAATGTGTCGTTTGAACGGTATTGCAAACGAAGCTAAATAAATTAAAATTATTTAATTTTATTATCGAAAAATTGACGGCATGTGTAAGTTTAGTTAAAAGATAAAATTTAATCAATTCTGCATTCAAAAGTTCATGCTTATGAAGACACTTTTGTTGCTGCACTTCCCGAAAAAACTTTCATTGCTGCTTCTTGCTTCACTTCTGCCGATATGATCAACGTTAAACTTTGCAATAAATTTCAGATTTCTTCGATTGCCCCGCTATTTTTTTTAATTTTGAAAAAAAATCTACCATAATTCAAAAATGTAAACAAAACAACTTGAACCACAACGAAGTCAAGCAAAAAGTTTGAACTTCCAGCTTTGTAGCAAATGTTGGCAGCTGTTGTAAACAAAACAAACAGCGTTGCTGAATCGACATATGTAACTTCCGCTCATCTCTATGTAGAGGATTTCTACTTCATAGTAGCTTTGGTCAGTGTTTTTCTGATAATTCGACCAGCAGCTGTTTATAGGTATTTTATACAGTCCAGTTTTTTTTCTCCACTAGACTTTAAAAGAGAAAAAAAAACAAAAAACAACAGTTTTCAAATCCACGCAATATGATTCGTAATATTAAACTGTGGTATCTTGAATTTTGAGCTAACATCTTGGATTTTTTTATTAAAACTTTTGAATTTGCCGAAAATGTTTTTAAACATTGTACAACATCTCCGCGCGTTTTCAATACTTTTAGTGCACAAAAATCGCGCTTTGGATATTCATTTCAAAGAAGATAAGGCAGAGTTATACTCAAAAGAAAAAAAAAATATTTAAAAATTAAGGTCTGTCACGCAAACACAATGATAAAATCAGAAAATTACTGTTCACCCATATTGTATAGTAATAGAGCCTAAAATTCCTCAAAACATCCACCATTTTGGATATTTTGGCCGCCATCTTGGATACTGTGGTCGTCATTTTTGGACTTTATACGTTTTCCCCATACCAAATAATCCCTATACTGATTGAATTAAGATCCTAAAACACCTTGAAACAGTCGCCATCATGAATTTTGGGCCGTCATCTAGGATATTAAGGTCATCATATTGTTTAACAAACCAAACCAAATTTCCCCTATACTGCATGTTTTCAGAGCCCAAAACTCATTAAAACTGCTGTCATCTTGGGCCGCCTTCTTGGATATTTTGGTTCCCGTGTCAAAGATATCATTATTGCATGGTTTTAGAACCTTCAATTGCTTAAGCCAGCTTCTATCTTGAATTGTTGGCCACCATCTTGCATTTTGAGCCCAAATATACTCTAATTGCATGGTTTAGATGCTACAACATCTTATTATCTTAATAAGGTGGTTGTACTTATTGGATTTTGGGTAGTCATATTGGATATTCTGGTCGCCATTATTGGACTCTGGACATTTTCTACCTACTAAATATACTCACATTGCATGGTTTTTTGAGCCCAAAATTCCATAAAATAGCTGGTTGCCCTTTTTGGTCTCGGGGTATATTTTCTATATCAAATATACCCATATTGCATGGCTTAAGAGTTTAAAACTCCTTAACACAACCACCATCTTGAACATTGAGCCATCATCGTGGATTTTGGGCCGCCATCTAGTATATTCTGGTCGCCATTTTCTGACTCCGGGCATCTCTATACCAAATATACTCATATTGCATGGTTTAGAGCCTTAAACTCCCTAAAACAGCCGCCTCTTCTAGTTGTGGGCCGCCTCTTAGATTTTTGGCCCTCATCGTGGTTTTGTGGTTTCAATTGACGATTTCCGCATAAAATTCGGCAACCATTCTAAAGTTTACAAAACTCGGTGCAATTTAATGTAACGCATGATAGATTTTTTTCAATTTTGTATATGACCAGTTCACCGGTGCTGGTCCGGATCACTAAAATGGCCATAACTCCGGAACGCATTGACCGATCCGCACCATTTTCAATACCGTCAGTGGGGGTGTCATTGGGCCAAAATTGCATAGTACATCTATTTGTAGGTCATTACAACAATGTTTTAGCTTTAAATGAATGTTGTATTCGGTAGACACGTTCATTTTTATATTGTATAGGATTGCTTAAAGTGAAAATGCTTTAACTTTAATTTTGACAATGATATAACTTAAATTAAATTGGCCGAATTCCACCCCTTCTAGGGGGTGACATTGGGCCAAACACTAAAATTCAAACAAAACAGTTCAATGTGAGATAATATCGCTTGAAAATCGAAACTATCAAATATATAGATACTTGCCCACAACTTATCAGTGTCTAGTCACTTCAAAATAACATCACAGACAAACAAACGTGACAATTTTACCACATTCATTGTAAACGATCAACGTTCCCACACAATATATCCGCTATCCCATAAATATAACTCCAACTAACATTCTCAAAAGACGAAAGTAATATTTCTTTATCATCTGCCTATTAACTGATATGCGTGAATTTTAATTTTGCATGAATCTAACATTTATTTCCAAAATTTTTCACCGTATTATGCATAAAAAAAATGTGAATACTCTCAGTCGTTTTATTTCACATTTGTAAGGTTCTCGTGCTGATTGCATTGCTTTTATATGGCCCAAAGTCACCCCCAAAACGGAGTATTCGTACTACAGCTTGAGTAAATAAGTTTTTCATGATGATTAACCTGGGCTTGTTAGGGGAATATCTGTAAATGAAAAGAAAATCGGGTTAAGTACGGTTCCTTTGAATTCCACTAAGAATTTGCATCCTTTGACAGATACGTATTTCGACCTCAACTGTAAGGTCGTCTTCAGTGTCTTGTACTTGACTCGACTTTCATGCAAAATAGCATACAAAACCAAGAAAATTTATTATGCTTTTTAAAACAACTACCCAACACACCGAGAAAACAGTAATTCATTACATGTTCTGTTTTCAGCTGTTTTCTGCTGGGCATTTTAAAACAACGATATTGTACAGTACGCCTAACCATAAAATTCAGATCAAGTTTTCTTAATAGAAAATTGACTAAATGTGACTTTTTTCTACATCGGATGGTCAACGCAAGTTATATTTACCGTTTACCATCCACTTTTTGATATTCACTTTGATAAATTTTAGTATTTTGAGCGAAACATCTTTCTTGATTTTTGGCCCAAAGTTACCCCCCAGGCCCAATGTCACCCCGACTGGCGGTAGCAAACAATGTGGTAAAATTCCGGTTCGATTCGAGCTATAGTCCGTAAAACCGGTCAATGGGAAGTGCCTTGAAAGTGAGTGAACTTTTTTTGCACACAGACATACACACACACACACACACACACACACACACGCCTGCCTTAAAGCTAGAAGACGATTTCAAAGAGCAAGATCCGAAGCGAGCAGAGAGGAACGCAAGGTGATTTTCCGCGAGGCCAGGACCGCTTTCAAGCGGGAGATTGCTCTGAGCAAGGCCAATTGCTTCAAGGAGCTGTGCAGAGAAGCAGACGCCAATCCCTGGGGACAAGCTTATCGCGTCGTGATGGCGAAGATCAAGGGCCCAGCTACATCAGCTGAAATGTGCCCTGAAAAGCTGGAGGTAATTGTGAACGGCCTCTTTCCGAATCACGGTTTAACCACATGGCCACCTACGCCGTACGTCGACGGGGTGGAAGTAGCTGCCGGCGCAAACCGGGTGTCTAACGAGGAACTCCTTACAATAGCCAAAGGACTAAAAGTGAAGAAAGCCTCTGGTCCAGATGGTATCCCCAACATGGCATTGAAAGCGGCGATCGAAGCGTTTCCGGACATGTTCAGGATAACGATACAGAAATGTCTGGTGGATAGCTACTTCCCAGACATTTGGAAGATCCAGAAGCTGGTGTTGCTGCCAAAGCCTGGCAAGCCGCCAGGAGACCCAGCATCGTATCGACCGATATGCCTGCTGGATACGCTTGGCAAACTCCTGGAGAAAATCATCCTGAACAGGCTGATAAAGTGTACGGAAAGCGAGAGCGGTCTGTCTAATAGGCAATTCGGGTTTCGGAAAGGGAAGTCGACTGTGGATGCAATCCGGACAGTCATTGCGAATGCGGAGAAAGCCTCCAAGCAGAAGAGAAGAGGTAATCGTTACTGCGCCGTGGTAGCTATAGACGTGAAGAACGCATTCAATAGCGCCAGCTGGGAAGCCATCGCCACTGCACTACACAAAATGAGGGTCCCTGACTATCTGTGCAAGGTTCTGAAAAGCTACTTCCAGAATCGTGTCTTGGTCTACGAGACAAACCAGGGTCAGAGTTCGGTTAGAGTCACGGCGGGTGTGCCACAAGGCTCCATACTCGGCCCAACGTTGTGGAATATTATGTATGACGGAGTGTTAAGACTTGAACTACCCGGAGGAGTCGAGATCGTCGGTTTCGCGGATGACGTCGTCCTTTCGATAACCGGTGAGACCCTGGAAGAAGTAGAGATGCTGACGGCGGAGACGATCGGTTCCATCGAGGCCTGGATGAGTCAAGTAAAGCTGCGGTTGGCTCACCATAAGACAGAGGTAGTGCTAGTCAGCAACTGTAAAGCAGTTCAACGGTCCGAAATTAACGTCGGCGGACATGTTATCCCGTCAAAGCGTGCGTTAAAACACCTGGGCGTGATGGTGGACGACCGATTGAATTTCAATTGCCACGTCGACTATGCCTGTGAGAAGGCAGCGAAAGCTGTTAATGCTGTATCCAGGATTATGCCGAGCAGCAGCAGCAGACGTCTTCTGGCGGGAGTATCCTCTTCGATACTTAGATACGGAGTTCCGGCCTGGGCTACAGCGCTGAAACTGAAGCGGAATCGAACAAAACTTTCGAGCACGTTTCGGCTCATGGCTATTCGTGTGGCGAGCGCGTACAGGACGATATCGTCGGAAGCAGTCTGCATTATCGCCGGGATGGTCCCCATACACATCACCCTGGCAGAGGATGTAGAGTGTTACCGGAGAAGAGGCACTGCAAACGTGAGGAAGACAATCAGAGCGGACTCGTTGGCTAAGTGGCAGCAAGAGTGGAATGACGCGGAGAAGGGTAGATGGACCTACCGGCTTATCCCAGATGTGTCGGTGTGGATGTCCAGAAAACACGGAGATGTGAACTTCTACCTAACACAGTTCTTGTCAGGTCATGGATGCTTCAGACAGTATTTGTTTAGATTCGGCCATGCAGAGTCCCCATTCTGTCCGACATGCCCAAACAACGAGGAGACACCGGAGCACGTGATATTCGACTGTCCGCGATTTGAAGAAGTACGTGGTGACATGCTAGCGAGCGCTGCTGGAAATCTGAGTCCCAACAACGTAGTAGAGAGAATGTGTCAGGACGAAACCGTATGGAATGCGGTGAACAGAGCGGTCACGCGGATCATGTCAGCTCTCCAGCGGAGATGGCGCGAAGATCAAAGAGTATCGGGTCGCGATCGGAGTAGGCTTGATCCACCGCCGGGGACTTGACCGAGTCGTTCGTTGCGTAGTACCGGTTATAGGTCGTCGGGGCGCCGGTGAACCGGAAGTCTACCACCAACCGGAATCGCCGGGCCGACTTCGGCACCTTACTGGTCGGGTTGAAAACATCGGTGTCGAGAGAACTTCCACCGTCGGGGTCTTTCTCTGTCGGAGTAGGCTAGGTCCGTCCACCGCCGGGGACTAGACCGAGTAGACCGCGAAAAAGCACCGGTGCTTGGTCGTCAGGGCGCCTGTGAACCGGAAGCCAGTCTCCAACCGGAATCTCAGAACCGACCTTGGCACCAGCCTGGGAAGTATCGGTAACGGAAGAAGTTTCAGTGTCGGGGAACTCTTCGTCGGATAGGGTAGATCCACCGTCGGGGACTATCCGAGTCGTGCGCGAAAAGCCGGAGTGCTAAATGGCACACGGACAGCATTAGAATAACAAATTTGGTGTATGTTTGTACCAACTGTGTCGCTGAATGGCGATAGGTTAGGTACGAATACTAAAAAGATTAGAATAACAAATTTAGAAGCGACAAAATGTGCATGAGCACAGAAGAAGAAGAGCGCATGAGCGCATTGCCCCCCCTGAAGCAGTCGCATCAGTGGTACCAGGGGGATCGAGGCGACAAGGTGTAGCCAGTGTTGCAAAAATTCAACTCATTCATTTGAACACTAACCAACCAATCTGTTCAGTCATCTTTCCTTCTAGTTATGTTCAAAACAATTTCATTCAATCAGAGCACCTATCAAATGAGAAGCGAATCCTTGTCAATTGAATAAATTGTCACTCGAATGAGTAGCTTAACTCGAAACACGAAAAACCCCGCAAAATTCCGCCAGACTGAAAAAATGTCGAATGTCGGGTTAAAGTCGGGTCAATTTTTATCGAATGTTGGGCCACTGTTGGACCAACATTGATCAACTATTGGGTCTAAGTTGGGTTTGGTGGCCAAAATAAAAATAGGTGAATGATAGGTTGATGTCGGGTTTGACGTCATCAACGATGGTAAAAGCTTTGAATCTACAACACCAGACATTTATGCTTCCTAGCTGGGGCTCAATTGAATGATATGTGCCTTGACTGAGGCTGGAGCTGATGTCAATTGAATGATCAGAGGCTATTCAATTGATATTCCGATAGTAAATGGAAAAATGAGTGGTTACCATTCTCAATTTCAGCTTTAAATGTCGGTTGATACTGACACTTCGCACCACTGGGTGTAGCAGAGTTTTTCCAATCGGTTTTCTCTGCTCGGGAGGTTGGGAGGAAAATAAAAACACACACACACACACACACACACACACACACACACACACACACACACACACACACACACACACACACACACACACACACACACACACACACACACACACACACACACACACACACACACACAGTACCCTCCGTGCTGCTTGCCTCCGTGCTAGGAGACGTTTCCCGAGGGCCAGAAATGAAGCTGAGAGAGAAGCAAGGCGAACCGTTTTTCGGGGAGCTCGAGCCGCTCTTAAACGCGAGATAAGGCTGAGTAAGTAGAACTGCTACAAAGAGTTGAGTCGAGAAGCCGACGCCAACCCCTGGGGCAACGCGTACCGAATCGTGGTATCGAAGCTCAAAGGTCCAGCAGTAACCGTGGAAATGTGCCCGGACAAACTAAGGAGGATCGTGGAAGGTCTTTTTCCGCACCATGGCCCAACGTTTTGGCCGCCCACACCATACGCAGAGAATGCAGAAGAACCCAACGAAGGTGCTCGGATTTCCAATGCAGAGTTGCTGGTAATTGCGAAGGGGCTCAAGATCGGGAAAGCTCCCGGTCCGGATGGGATCCCGAACGTAGCAGTTAAAACGGCGATATTGGCGTTTCCGGACATGATCAGGATGGTGCTCCAAAAATGCCTGGATGAAGGCTACTTCCCAGACGGTTGGAAGGTTCAAAAGTTGGTGCTTCTACCGAAACCAGGAAAGCCGCTGGGGGACCCAGGATCGTATAGGCCGATCTGCCTGCTGGATACCCTAGGAAAACTGTTAGAGAAGGTCATCCTTAGCAGGTTGACAGAATACGCCGAAAGTGAGAGGGGACTGTCAGCGATGCAATTCGGATTCCGTAAGGGAAAATCGACGGTGGATGCGATTCGGGTAGTCATCGAGAATGCCCAGAAGGCGTCCAAGAAAAAACGGAGAGGTGACCGATTCTGCGCTGTGGTAACAATAGACGTCAAAAATGCGTTTAACAGTGCCAGCTATCAGTGCCAGTGAGGCTAACGCCGTAGCGCTACACAGGGTACTGGTGTACGAGACCAACGAAGGGCAGAGGTCTATAGAAGTAACGGCAGGTGTTCCACAAGGGTCCATACTAGGCCCAACGCTCTGGAATGCCATGTACAACGGCGTACTGTCGTTAAAACTTCCCAAAGGAGTCGTCATTGTGGGCTTCGCAGACGACGTCGTGTTGACGGTAATGGGAGAGACTCTTGAAGAAGTTGAAATGCTGGCGACGGAATCAATGTCCACTGTTGAAAGATGGATGACTGGGGTCAAGCTACAGATTGCCCATCACAAAACGGAGATGCTTCTGGTCAGCAACTGTAAAGCAGCCCAAACGATGGAGATCGTAGTCGGAGAGCACGTAATCACATCGAAACGAGCTTTGAAGCATCTCGGAGTGATGGTCGATGATCGACTTAACTTCAAGGAGCACGTCGACTACGCCTGCGGAAAGGCGGCGAAGGCTGTCAATGCTATAGCGACGATAATGCCGAACGTCAGGGAACCACGAAGTAGTAAGAGGCGTCTTCTGGCGAGCGTAGCAGGCTCAATACTCAGGTATGGTGCCCCAGCATGGGCTGAAGCACTGAGTACGAAGCGGAATAGAAGAGCGCTAGACAGCGCATTCCGACTCATGGCCACTCGGGTCGCCAGCGCGTACAGAACCATTTCGACGGAGGCAGTATGTGTTATCGCGGGAATGATGCCCATTTGCATCACCATCGCCGAAGACGTGGAATGCTACCAACGCAGAAGTATCAGGAGCGTAAGAGATATAGTCAGAGCGAACTCGTTGGCTAAATGGCAGCAAGAGTGGGACAATTCGGCGAATGGCAGGTGGACTCACCGGCTTATCCCTAGCGTGTCAGCGTGGGTGAATAGGAAGCATGGGGAGGTGAACTTCCATCTGACGCAGTTCCTGTCCGGCCATGGCTGCTTCAGGAAGTACCTGCACCGGTTTGGGCACGCTCTTTCGCCCTTTTGCCCGGAGTGTGTTAACGTGGAGGAGACACCGGAACATGTCGTTTTCGAATGCCCCAGGTTCGAAGAAATTCGCGTCTTGCTGCGCAGAGTGACAGTCGAGAACATTGTCGAAGAGATGTGTCGCGATGAAAACACGTGGAACGCTGTCGACAGAGCAGTAACGATTATGCTGTCCGCGCTGCAGAGGAAGTGGCGCGAAGACCAGAGAGCGGCGGAACGCGATCCGGGTAGGCATGATCCACCGCCGGGGACATGACTGAGTCGTCCGTAACGTGGCACCGGTTTTTGGTCGTCGGAGCGCCGGTGAACCGGAAGTCCACCACCAACCGGAATCGCCGGACCGACTTTGGCACCTTACTGGTCGGGATAGAAGCATCGGTATCGGGAGAACTTCCACCGCCGGGGTTTTTCTCCGTCGGAGTAGGCTAGGTCCACCGCCGGGGACTAGACCGAGTCTATCGCGAAGAAGCACCGGAATTTGGTCGTCGGGGCGCCTGTGAGCCGGAAGCCAGTCTCCAACCGGAATCGCAGGAGAGACCTCGGCACCTGTCTGGGAAGAAACGGTTTCGGAAGATGTTCCACTGCCGGGGAACTCTTTGCCGGCGTAGGGTAGATCCACCGTCGGGGACTACACGAGTCGTGCGCGAAAAGCTGGAGTGCTAAATGGCACAACGGCGGCACGGGGAGGACACCGTTCGGAGCAAGTTAGTAGGTTCCGAATGCCTTGCGTGGTATTAGAATAACAAATTGTGTGTATGTTGTACCTATGTGTCGCTGAATGGCGATATGTTAGGTACTAACATTAGAACGTGTAGAATAACAAATTTGAAACTAAGCATGTTGTCCGCTTAATGGCGAGCCAACACCAACCGGAGTAAGCAAAATACGAGACGTGTATGAGTACAGATTAGGAGCGACAAAAAGTGCATGAGCACAGTAGCAGAAGAGCGCATGAGCGCATTGCCCCCCCTGAAGCAGTCGCATATCAGTGGTACCAGGGGGATCGAGGCATCAAGGTGTAGCAGAGTTTTTCCAATCGGTTTTCTCTGCTGGGGAGGTTGGGAGGAAAAAAACACACACACACACACACACACACACACACACACACACACACACACACACACACACACACACACACACATACAATATTTCCATGCTTTAGGCTTACACAAATTTCGATTTTCTCTTTTGTCACCGCCCCCTCGGAAAATTTTGGTCGAAATTCAACATTTTGAGGGGGGACACAAATAAATTATTCAAGAAATTTTAAAATTTTATGTTGAAATTGAAGATTCTCAGAAAATTTCTTAGCAAATCCGATGAGTTTATAGATTTTGCCGAATTGTTTGAATATTTTTTCATCATATACATTTATTATTTATCGCCCTCCCCCTTGGCGAGTCAACGAGTATTGTGACAAAAGAAGAAAATGAGATTTGTTCCGGCCTTAATGGCTTGCAATAAAGAAACCCAAAATCGCATATTTTGCCCTATAAATTGAGGTATAGCTTAAAATTGTGACGTGCTGGAGCAAATCTGAGCCCGGTTTCGGATTCAGCGGCTCAAAATCTGTCAGAGACACATAAGTTTGCTCTTGAGACAAAAAAAATGTAGCGTTGTGTTATAGACATTAATAATCATCAATTATTGAGAACTGGTTCCGGAAAGCCGGAACATCAGGAGTAGCTATTTATGCAATAAGTTGCAAAATGATGATTTTTTCAGCATGAGTCGTACATCCTGCGAGGCTTGCCGAGTTGCATACACATTTTTTTGTCATTACGAAAAATGAGGTATGAATAGATTTTTTTTCTCCCCTGTTGGGGAAATTAAGCCACTGCGTCCAATAGGCTGAACTTTTGTGGCATTTCCCGTTTTGATATTCGCATCTAGTCAGCTAATTACCATGTGTCAAGTAATCAGCTACTGCCACGACGCGTCGGCTCCCAGTCAGGTGCAATGGAATTTATAAACTCCAAAGTTCTGCAGACCAGATCTTACTGGGTTGCAAGCAACCACTATTTAGAGATCTTTGCCTGTGCGTGTATAAAGCACCACAACTGCAAAGCAGATGTTCCGAGGTTTCATGTTCCGTATTACAGAAACGACAGATATCACTCTGAATATGGCAAATATTTTTCTAGTGATACCTGCTCGGGCAGTGTCCAGTTACTAGGCCAGTGTATGTACATAGAGCTCTCTTTTTCTAGGTTACTTACTTCCGCACAATAAGGTACGACTGAGTATCATGGTCAATCGACTACATTTAACATGCAGTTTATCCTACACACACACACACACACACACACACACACACACACACACACACACACACACACACACACACACACACACACACACACACACACACACACACACACACACACACACACACACACACACACACACACACACACACACACACACACACACACACACACACACACACACACACACACACACACACACACACACACACACACACACACACACACACACACACACACACACACACACACACACACACACACACACACACACACACACACACACACACACACACACACACACACACACACACACATAAAAGTGCCAAAATACTTTTCAGCACAAGTGTTGAAAAGTAATACTTTTCGGCATTTTGCTGATGAAAAAAGTAGGTCGTTTTAGCGCTCTTTTGATTACTGAAAAGTTGATGTTTTCACAACGTAGCGGCAACATAGTTATTTATGTAACGAGTTGCAAAATGATGATTTTTGCAACAAGTTGCTCACATTTTTTTTTCGATTTATGATACATTTTTGAGAATACATTTCAACTATATACTAGGGTAAGTGTACCAATTATGGCTATAGTACCAATTATTCGCCATAGTAAATTTTCACCCTTTAACGATGTAAATCAACAAGAAAAAAATTGTGAAAAACAGATTACGTTCACAAAAGATAGTCGCTCTCATTTAAACTCCACATTTTCCTCAAATCATGGTAGAAATAAATCATTTTCCTTAAAACTTTGGCTTCCCTTTTTCGCCTTATTGCACCAGTTATGGCTAACCCCATAAGGAATGCATGCAAATAGTGCGAAAAGGAACCGAAGTTAAAAATATAACCATAACTGGTACAGGGTTCCTATCATTGGCACACGCTGTAATCAATACTAAAAGTAGTTTTGGATCCGTTTCTATATTTTTCCTGTAAAGTATGGAAACTAAGCTGTCTTTTAACTTATTGATGACATTCGTTGGTATTCTCGTTATTTTTGTGTAAATAGCTTTCCTTAGGTAGTGCCATAATTGGTACACTTACCCTACTCTTCGTTGACAGAGGATACCGGGCATTGAATTTAAATGTTTGATAAGATCTGTCTAATTTATCATTGATGTATGCTATTTTTCCAAACAGAGCATACTTTTATTAAATGTAGCCGGTAAAAATCATCCTGCTTACTTTCCTCCTTATAATGCAGGCTATTTAATTCACCCGGGGAAGGGATCGTTATATTTTTTTCTCGTTTCAGAGAGCGAGCAATGGCGCTTAAGCCTAGGCTTTCGAGCCAGGACATAAGGGGCAAATACCTACGTCCCATCCCAGGAAGAAAGACGCCAACGGAGTGGCATTAACTTTCTTAGCCATGTCACTTCCAACCGTTTTATCTTCACATTTATAACACATACGATACGGAGCGGCTGACGAGATGTCGCCGTTCCATAATTTTGTTCAATTGTATTCAATAACGCTGCACAGTAGGCCTGGCCGCTTCAATACTTGTAATGCATCTTCGATGCCTTGCAAGTATTGATAATGACAAGAAAAATGGTAGAAGTAGTCGATTCCATCATTTTCCAGGATTCTTTCAATGAATGGCTGTGTATGTGTAGACTAGACTAGACTAGACAAGTTGCTCACATTTTTTTTTTTGCAATGAAACACAAATTTTCACTAGAATGTGATCGTTACCATCATTATCATCGTGCTTCACGGTGGTTGAATGGGAACGACCACGTGCTCCATCGTAAATTTGGGTCAGTGGAAACTGAGGTCAGACTGTGGTTGTCAGTCAAACAATGCAAACAGTTGCATTATGAGCCATAACACAGCGGAACATTTTTTTGTTGTATCAAGAGAAAACTTATGTGTTTCTGACAGATTTTGGGCCGCTGAATCTGAATCCGGGTTCAGTTTGTTCCAGCACGTCACAATTTGGGCCCGTCCATATACCACGTGGAGTGGACAACATAGAGGGGAGAGGGGGTTTGAGAGAAGTCCACGCTTATCCATGGAGAGGGGGGTGGGGTCAAAAGTCCACGAGGACAGCATTGATTTAAGAATTTAAAAAGCAGACGTAACGTAATGATTTTAAAATTTCGCTGGCCCAATTTCTGAAACAAAATATCAAAAATCCGAATACCTTTAAGTATTGTATAAGGATTTCGAAATAGAGTGTAGACCATAAGAGTTTTGGAGTTGGCCTTGTGGATAAGGCTTCAGATCGCCAATCCGGAAACGACGCGACGGGTTCGACTCCCGTTTGGATTCTCAAAACTTTCTTACTTTGGCAAGTTATCTCAACATTGTATCTCAACTAAAAATCAGCCTTACAATAAAAACCAATGTGAATAAACTAGAAAGCTGTAGAATATTTTTAATTTAGTTTACAAGCACGAAGATAATTGATTGATTGTCAGCTGATCTTTTATGGTGTTTCTTGCTTGTAGTGCCAAGTGCGAGAAATTCATCTATTGTTTTGGTTTTTGGTGATCAAAGAATTGCCCATAGGATAATTCCGTAAGAAAACTGCAGGATGTGCTTTAAAATCTGAAATGATACTGAGAATTCCTCCACATGAAATTTCAGAACCGGTAGTTCTGTAGGAGTCATTCACCGGTAGATCCTCTAAAGTTTTCACGGAGAATTCTTCTTATGGTTTCTCGGATAAAATATTGAAGGAATTCAAGGTCGATGTCCTACTGGAGATCTTTACGAGCTTTACGATAACATTTCTGAACGTACTCTTGAAGGAATTTTCGGACGATCGGCTGTGGATTTTTTTTTTGTAAAACTATTGGACGAAGTTCCGGAGATCTACAGAAGAAATTTCTGCTAGGGAGATTACTGGGAAATTCCAGGTGGAACTTCTACGGGAATTTCCAGTAGAACTCATTTCCGGTGGAGTTCTTAGAGGAATTACCGGTGTAATGCTTAGAGAAATTCTTGGTGAAACTTCTACAGGATCTCCCGGTGAAACTCCTTGAAGATTTTCGATAGAAATCCTAGAAGGTTTCCCGACGGAAATGCTAGAGAAAATTTCGGTGAAAGTTCTTGAAGAATTCCTTGTGGAACACCCAGAGAAATACGCGGTGAAACTACTAGAGAGCAGTATTTGTTTAAACTTATAGAGAAATTCCCGATGAAGTTCCATCGTAAATTTCTGCAAGAGTTCACGGTGGAACTCCTAAAGTAATTGCAGGTGAAACTTCTGAAGAAATTCTTTGTGGAACTCGTACAATATTTCCCAGTCAAACTTCTAGAGAAATAATCGACAGAACTGTTAATGTTAAAAGTTAATTTTTGTTACGCTGTGTTATTTAACAATGAACTCATTAAATTTTTACAGTAAACAATAGTATGAAACGAGCTGTCCCATTCATGTGCCAGATTGCCAAATTAAGATAATAGAGTATAACTAAACTCTGAACTCCTAGTTTTAAGTTGATAAATTTAATACTCTAATAAGATGAGATTTGTTTTGTTACATTACATTCGTTACCTATCAATTTTAACTGTAGGTAAGTTATGTATGTATGGATATCATGATCTCTCGATTAAACGTCCATGTTATTATGCGGAACACTTTTGGGCTGGTAACTACGCGAACGGCGGTCGCAGGACACACGCGCGCGCTCTCTCGCACTAATACTTACGCTGGTTCACTTTCTTTCGCATATGCATATGATGAATACCTACCTACGGCGATATCCTGGACGAGCGAAAGAAGGGTGGTCGGGTGTTGGACTGCTAGGCTGCTAGCTACATCTCTGTCCGAGCGAGTGAGTCCAAGCGCGGAGATCCAAGCAGGCGCATGCGTTCGCTCCCGGCACGGTTGTGATGACCGGGCGAAGGATATGTTATGTGGGTAGGTAGGTACGTTCGTCGACAACGCTGGCGCTGGCTGGCTGTGGTTGTGGGGGAGCTGGCTGTGTGGGGTTCCCCGCTCGGCAAAGGGTGGATTCAGAGCTGGTGCACGCGCCGGGATGTTAGGCTGGGTAAATTTTGTTTGAGTGAGGACTGTTTTTAATATAATTTGTTTTGTGTTTGATGTTTAACCTGTCAGAACACCCGCCTATTTTATCCAAAAGCGAGCATTTTTTTTTGGCAGTCTTGTACATACTTTTTACAACGACGTGTGTCCTAAAGGGTTCAGTATATTGAATTTAGTATACACTAGCTTTCCTCGGAAAACTTTACCTTGCCTACTTCATTTCTTGACTCCTACTTCATACCTTTCCATCTACTTTATCCCTTTTCTCTACCTTCACTATATTTATATTCTATATGTATTCATACGTATATGAACGCCAGAACCAAGAACTGATTCCTTCCAAATTCTCAGCTTAGTGTTAATCTATCATATTAAACCTACAAGGTATACAAAAACTGAAAAACGTAGTGTGCCGCGCGTGTTGGCGGATGTGTAAATTTTTGCTCCCATCATTTTGTTTCGCTTTCATCCAATTTCAATATTTCCAAATTGTAGTTTTCATTGTTTTGAATGTATTTATTTGAGTGAGTTAATGAAAATTAGTTGAAATTTGTGTTTGTAGTGGTATACCAGGGAAAAACATTCTCGTACGGACGGAATCTTCTGAAATTGTGACGAATTTTTGAACAAGTTCAAAGCTACAGATGAGCGCGAGCTGCAGAAAGATCCGCGTTCGTAGGGAGTATCGTTCTGAAGTTGATGCGGATTGTGTAGAAAAAGCTGATGGGAAACGAGGAAACATGAAGAAATAGGGGCGAACGGTCGAGCGGGTCATCGTAACGCTGATTAAGTCCGGGGCATTATTCCCAGCGAAATTCTTCCGGCGAACGGAGAGGACAGGCGGTGCATTTACATGAAGATCAAGGAAATTGTGCTGGTTGTCGATTGCATTCGGGAGAGAATTCTAGCCCAGCGTAGACGACGAAGCTGTTATAACATTGGTGAGATTGTTCCTTTTATATTTTCTACTATTGGATTATTCATCGCTCCTGTATTTATGGGAGGAGGGTTATTGATTTCCCTAATGCTAATATACATTTGAAATGATGGTTAAATTAGCAGAATATAATCATAATACGTGCCTCAATTACATGTACTGTTAAAATCATACTGAATTTCAGACCATTCCTGTACCTAAATCCTATTTCCTTTCTGTTTTCGAGGGCGTCGGTGAGTCGCTGACATCTCGATAAATAGTTATCCCTTCCCTACTTCCCTTCCCATTCACATAAAGTGTTTCTTATCGTTTCAGAGAGCGATCAATGGCGCTTAAGCCTAGGCTTATTAGCCAGGACACAGTGTAAGTGCCTGTGCCCCATCCCGGAATCCCAAAGGCCCATGGAGTGACAAAATTTCTTAGCTATGTCACTCCCAACGTTGATGTTTAAATATACTAAAACACTTTTACTCTCTCCAACACATCTATATGATTTACTCAAATACACTTACACAATCTGAATCTTGTCGCATCACTCTGCTTATAGTGATTCCCAATTCACCCAATTCCAAATATCCAACTCCTTGACACCTATGGGAGTGTCGATGAGTCGCTGACCTCTTGTAAAGTAGGTGTCATATCATCACATCCTTTCCTATCCTCGTAACGGAGAAGATGGGCGTGGCCGGCAATGGAAGTTCTCATGTCTTTTTTACTTCAACCTCTGATTGGATAGCTGTTCCTTCCCAAACAGCATCCCATAAGCAATTAGAATAGGAGTATTAAAGTTTTAACATGACAACTTTCAGTATGCAATCTACGAATTACTCCGTTACCACGCAACGCAACGCAACGCAACGCATATTAAACCTACAAGGTATACAAAAACTAGCGAACTGTGCCGCATCATCTTCAGACTACTGAGTATATTTTTTTTCTATATTATAGTGTTTTTAACTTACGCTAGTTCAACACTTATACTCAGTATACAATTTATCATCTTACACCTGGCCTCCATGCACCAATATGAACCCTCTGCGCTTCTCAATTAACGCAGACGTAGTGTCCCGCCCCTTTTCCACATTAACCTGCAATCTGACGTAACAGGCGCCATTATCGCCTAAAAATAGAAGATCACCATCGCCGACATAGTGAAGATGCCCGTTAGTCCCAATCCCATGTAGCTATCTCATTGATTCATTGAGTGTAGCCGATCTGGCTCAAGCTTAAAGTTACTTGTTGGAATCAATAACCGAACTAAACATTGTAACCATTACAACGAAATTTTCTTATCCTAATCGTTGCTGATTCTTGATTCCTTTGGCACATATGACTACTGCCAAGTCTTGCTACGCTGCCAAACAGTATCAGCTTGCCAGGACCTGGCAGTATCTATAATTCTGCTTTCGCTGCCACCAGCACACATAAACCATTTTCTCGCGTAGGTATAGAACACATTGTTCGTCCGTGTAACAATACGCGCCGCTCTATCAGAATGGTTTATACCTAGTAGTTGGTAGCTTGCGGTGGTTCAACCCAAACCACTGACTGTTCGCTCGCGCTGATGCACAAAAACGTGGACCAATACCAATGCCACGGCAACGCACAGCAGTAACTAATAGAAGAGCAGCAGAAAGTCCACCGCCCGGCCTTCTGGCAAACCGACTAACGATGCCAAGCTCCGCTATAAGGAAAGCGCCGCGAGGTTATCGCGGTTTTGTGTACCTACCTACGTGCATAATGTCGGATCCATGGTTTTTGGTTCTGGTCTCGGTGGACCCAGGATGGTTCCTGTGTTTGTGAGAGCCATTTCGGTACTCAGACTATGGTGTGTGGTCAGCTAGCAGCAGCATTCTCACTTTCGCACCGCGCTGCCGGGAGCTCTGTTTGACCGGGTTCTGGTCCCAACTTCGGTGGTCCAGGAATGCCGGAGAAAGGGAAGTGATGCACACTCTCTCTCTTCCTCTGGTTAACTCTTCCTTTCTACCTTCCTCTTCTCTTCGTTAGAAGTTCGTTTCCGATAATAGTCGAGATTTATGGCCTTCAACCGGTTTCGACAGGAGCTCCCGGTGTACCTCTGTGGATGAACGTGAAGACTTGAATCCTTGAGTACGAAATGGTCGTTTTCGTTTGCCTGTGGGTGTAGAACATACATATTAATTTAATTTCACCTAGATCGAGCGATTCAGACGGTCGGTAATAAATTGCAAATCATGCCCTCAAAGTAGGCGGCCGTATCGATAAAAATCAGCTGAAATTGAGGCAAGGATACCTAGTCGTAAACGGTGAGGATTGAAGTCAAATTCTTGGTTATTCAAATTATGATTAAATGCTCATAAAATCGAAGCAGGCATTGCGGAGCATGTATCTACCTTACCTAGATTACCTTGTTGGGCCGAGCGTATAGTATATCTTCGTCGGTCTTGGGCGATGTTCCTCCGGTTTCTCCGAACGTGTAGAGATCGCAGATCGTCTTCAACTGCGTGCAGCCAGCGCGTTCATGGCCGTCCAAGTAGTAATTCCTGGACGAATCGCTGAAATGAATACAAAATGAAATTTCTGGAGGAGTTCCTAGATGAAAATTCGTCAGGAGTCTTTGGGAGAAACCCGAAAGAGTCTCCCCTGCGTGAATTCCGGAAGGATCTTCTGGAGAAATGTCGGAAAGTCGGAATAATTGGGTTTTTAAATTTTGTAAAATGTATTGATTTTGTGATTTTATACGAAAGAGCACCTTGTTCTGAGCCACTATGATTTTTTTCAGATTTTTAGAAGTTAATTTTGGTACCTAAAATCAATTTCAAAGAGATTTTTTGAAATCACCTTTCGACAGCTGGGCAACTGCTTGACAGTTGACAGCTGCCCCCAGTACAAAATGCGACGAGGGGTGATTCGACAAATCGCTCCCATACAAACTTCAAATTGATTTTTAAATAGGTTTCCGGGCACCGAAAATCATGAAAATTTAGATTTCGGCTCAGTTTGGAATGCAGATTCAGAATATGCAATTATCTCAACACCGGTTAAGAAGCCAATTGTTAGTATTCCTGACGGAATCCAATTTCTGGTGAAATCCCTACACATATTTCGGAAGTTAATTCCTGGTTCAATTTCTGAAGGGATCCTAGGGAAAGTCACAAATTAACCGTTGGAGGAAACTCTTGATGCATTCCCGGGGACATTTCTGAACGAATCCCTTGAAAAATTTTAGAAGAATCCTTGAAGGTAATCCTAAAGGAACACCCTCAAACTCTCAGACAAATCTCAGGAGAAGTTCCTGAAGAAAATCACGAATAACTTCTTGAAGGATTTCTTGGAGAAAATCCCGGGAGGAATCCCTGGAAAAATTCCTGAAGAAATTCCTTGAGTAATCACTTGATGAATTCCTGGAGAAATCCCTAGTGGAATTCTGGGAGGAATCCCTGGAGAAATTTCTGAGCTAATCTCTTGAGGAATTCGTGAATTCTGGAAGATTTCCTGGAGGAATCTTTGGAAGAATTCCAGAAGGAATGTGTGGCCCATATAGCCCATAAGGCCCATATAGCCGAGGCGGTAAACGTACGGGTATTCAGCATGACCATGCTGAGGGTGACGGGTTCGATTCCCGGTCGGTCCAGGATCTTTTCGTAAAGGAAATTTCCTTGACTTCCTTGGGCATAGAGTATCTTCGTGCCTGCCACACGATATACACATGCAAAATGGTCATTGGCAGAGGAAGCTCTCAGTTAATAACTGTGGAAGTGCTCATAGAACACTAAGCTGAGAAGCAGGCTTTGTCCCAGTGAGGACGTTACGCCAAGAAGAGAAGAGGAGGAGTGTGGAGGAAATTGTAGAGGAATTCCTGGAGAGTTCCAGGAAGAATTCCAGGAAGAATGCCTGGAGGAATTCCTGGAGGATAAACGGCTGGAGGAAATTATGGAGGAATGCCTGGAGAAATGCCGGGTGAATGAATTTCTGGATAAATGCTTTTTTTTTATCTGTATTAACGAGATTTTTAGCCCTAGGCTAGTTCATCTCGAGGATAAATGCTTAGAAGTACCTTTTCAGGAATTCCTAGAGGAATCCCTAAGGAAATTCTTGAAGGAACTCCTAGAGAAATTTCTGAAGGAAACCCTGGAGGATTTCATGGAGAAGTTTGTGGAGGAATTCCTGGAGAAGTTGCATGAGGAATTCGTGGATCAATTCATGAAAAAATTTCTGTAAGAATGCTCGACGGTATGCGTACAGAAATGTCTAACAAACAAATTCTTCGTGGAGTCCCTGAAGGAACTCCAGAAGGAATCCCTTGAGAAGATCTTGGAGAAATCCTTGGAGGAATTTCTGAAGGAATTCCTGGAGGAACCCCTGGAGAAATGCCTAGAGGAGTTCTGTACACACCAAAAATCGGTTTGGGATTTCAGCAAAATGGTTTACTGACAATTATCAGCAAACATACATTTTACTGAAAAAATCAGCAGTTTGGATTTATTAGCTGAGAATCAGCAAACTGGCCGGGAATACTGAGCTTTCAGCAATCTCGTCTGCCAACAGCCACATCGGTCAACTGTCAAAGTGAAAAATAAAAAGTTGATGCTGTGCATCCCACCGGAATCGTGATCTCCATATTTTTCACGATCCAGATCTCTTTTTCAATAAAGTAAAGTGCTAACCAGAAGCAAATTTAGCTCTTCCCGTCTCTTTGGGTAAGAAGGTGAGTATCAAAATTTCGAATAAGTTAATAATATCACTGTAAAACTTTTGTTTCCTTTGCACGACAGGTGATACTCCCAGGGGAAAAATAACAGATCCAACGATGTTCGAAAAAATAACTACGAGGGCAATTGCTCCTCTCGTCCTGGATGTTTTTATATATTTCGAGTATTCATCTGATCTAATATCCGTCTGCGATCATGCACGAAGGACAGGATATTTGAAGAAATAAATACAGTCTGTGTTTTGTGTTTATTTTTCACCATTTTATGGGATTATATCGAAGAAAAATTGAATAAAACTAATCAATTTGAATGAACACGCCCATTTTCTTCTATTTAGATGATTTTATGAGCATTTACAATAATCATTTTCAGTATTTTGCTTTGATTTGCTGAAACTCTTCAGTAAAACGGTGCCAATCTCCGCCTCGGTCGAGTTTACTGAAATTTCAGCACAATGTACTGATCATTCAGTAAACCACTGTCAACTTCGATGACAGCTCAAATTGCTGACATTTTCAGTAATGTTTTTTACTGAATTGTTTGCTGAAATTTCAGCTCGGCAAAATTCAGCAAAACTTTGCTGATTTTCAGCGAAAAAAATTTGGTGTGTAGGAATCCCTGGAGAAGATCCGTTGAAAAATTTCTCGAGAACTTTCTGGAAGGCCTTCTTGGATGAATACGGAAGCGAATTCCTGGGGAAGAATTCTAGGAGGAATCCCTGAAACAATTCCAGGGGGAATCTCTGTAGAAATTCCTTGAGAAATTCCAGAAGGAATTTCTGTAAAAATCTATTAGGAATCCCAAGAAGCATTCCTGAAGAAATCCTTTGAGGAATTCTTGAAGGAATCCCAGGAGGACTTCACGAAGAAATCCCTGGAGGAAGTGCTGAAATAATCGCTGAAGGAATTCCTGAAAAAAAAAAAATCGGAACGAATCCCAAAAAGAGTTCGTGAAGGAACTTCTGTAGTAGAAATTCATGGAAGAACCTTTTAAGAAAACTCTGGGGGAATTCTTGGAGGAATGCCTAGAGGAGTTTCTGAAGAAATCCCTGGGGGATTTCCTGGAGAAAGTGCTCGAGAAGTGTCTGCAGAAATTTCTGGTGGAATCCTTAGAGAAATTCCTGGATGAATTCCTGAAGAATCCCTAGAGGAGATCTTGAAGGAATTTTTAGAGGTGTTTCTGAAGAAATCCCTGAAGCAATTCCTGGAGGAACCCCTGGAGTAATCTCTTGATAAATTCCTGGACGAATACCTAGATGAATCCTGGGAGGTAGCCTTGGGGAAATTTCTTAAGAAATCCCTTGAAAAATTATAGGAATTTCTAAGGGAGCATCCATTAAGTAAGTCCCGCTAAGAATGGGAATTTTGAACACCTCCCTTCCCCTTCGTATGGGTTTTTCCTATTCCTAATACATGGCTTATCACACTTTCACGAACCGTCTCTCCCCTTCCTTCTAGCATGACAAACTCAATGGATGACCCCCGAAGAAAGCTCTGGCAGGAGTCTCTGAAATAACACAGGAGGAATCCTGGCAGAAATACCTGAAAGAACCCCGGAATGCATGAAAGAATCACATGAGGAATCTTAGTAAAAAATCCATAGAGGAATCCTAATTGATTCTGGGGAAGAATGCTGAAGGAATCAATGAAGAAATCCCAAGAGGAATTCCAACAAGTAACCTGAGAAGAATCCTTGAAACAATCTCTAACGGAAACCTAGGAAAAATCATTGAAAAATCCGAAGAGGAAGCAATGAAGGAATCCCGGGAAAAATCTCTGAAGGAACTCAGGGCAACATCTCTGAAGGAGGAACATTTCTGAAAGAAATCCCTAAATGAATTAGTAAGAATGCCGGAAGGAGTCCCGGGAGTAATCCCTAGAGGGATTCTGGGTGAACTCAATGAAGGTTGGGAGAAATTTCTAAAAGAATTCTGGGAAGAATCCTTGAAGGTATCGCCGAATGTATCTGAGGAGGAGTCCCTAATGGACACCCTACAAAAATCAATGAAGAAATCCCGATATCAATGTATTCCTGATGGATTGATGTAGATAAACTGTGAAGGTAGCCTGAATGAAAATCCTATGAGAAAACCCAGGAAGAATCCTGGAGGAATCCCTGATGGAATCTTGGAAATAGTCTGTGAAGAACCGGGAAGGAATTCCGGGATAAATCTCCAAAAGAATGCTGGAAAATCTGGACGAAATCCCTTAACCCTTTGATGCCGGAGGGGTCATAAGACCTCAACATAGAAACGGCTGTTTAAATTCATACATTTAATAAAACAGAACACTGTATTCGGCAAAGTTGTTGCAAATTGAGTCTTCTATTACGGAAAATGAGAATATCTGCATTTGAGACTTTTGACAACCTAGAACATTCTGAACACCATGAAATTTGGAGAAACGAAATAATTGACATACCAGTTGTTTGGAAATGGGTTACGTTCATACGTATTCATTTAACCCTCTGGACACGAATGCCAAAGGAGTGGTAAAGTGTCGTTAATAAACATTAATAATAATTATTTAACATTCGTAAAGAATATCAAAATGTTTTTTATATACTGGGATGTTTTAGATGTTCCAAACCGAGTTCCAAACTGTCCTATAGTGAAGTTCTTCAAATCTACAAGAATAATTGTTTGTGTTTTTCACCATAAATAATAGCATTGCATAATCTACTGGGATTTGTGAAGCTCTAAGATTTCATATTGCCATTCATAGATACTATAGGGATATTCCAGGTCATCCACACTACCTTGGAGTTCATAACTTCAAGTATACACTCGTCACAGTTGCCATATCTGTTATTCTGAGTAATGTTCCATAATCAACCGCAGTTACTGGACCAATCTAAAAACAACTAGATATTATTCTAAACCTTTAGGACATTCACGGTCATCCAAACTGTCCTATAGTGAAGTCCTTCAAATGTATAAGACTAACTATATGTGCTTCGACCGACCATAAATAATAACATTGCATAATCTGCTGGGATCCGTAAAGTTCAAGCAATTTCAAATGACATTTAGAGACACTTCAGGGATATTCCAGGTCAGTCAAACTACCTTGAACTTCAGGTCTACACTTGTAACAGTAGCCATATCTGTTAAACTGCGTAACATTGCATATTCAACAGCGGTTACTGAACCAATTATAAACCTTTGGAGCATTCAGAGTCGTCCAAACTGTCCTATAATGAAGTCCTTCAAATATGCAATAGTCATTTTAATTAAGCATTGCACAATAATAATTTTTAATAAACATTGCATATTCTGCTGGGATTCACGGCTCTTGAAATCTAAAATGTCCAATATATGGATATTCCAAATTAGCTAAACTACCTTAGAGATCCGAATTTCAGGTCTACACTCGTAACAGCAGCCACATCTTTGAGTAACGTTGCATAATAAATCGCGTTTACTAGACCTCAAGTCTACCAAACATTATTATAAACCTTTGGGACATTTAGGGTCGTCCAAACTGTCATGAAGTTTATCTCCTGACAGTAACAGTAGTTATTCTCACAATGAACTGTAACATTACCCATCCAACTATAATCTGTAATTCCCCTGGCATTTCATGAGTCATTCCAAGATATTTTTCAGATATTCCAGATCAATTGAACTACTCCGTAACCATAGCATCAAGCCTACATGTGTTAATAGCTTTTACCATTACGTTGAGTAGTGTTACATAATCAACTGTATTTATCAAAGAAGATCGAGTAACAATAAGCGTTGTTAATATTTTTGGGATATTATGGGTCTTTCTTACTGTTATGGAGTTTAGTTGATAAAAACAACCACTGGTGGTTTCGTTTTAAATAGTAACGTTACACAACCAAATAGAATCCATGATCCTCTCAACTCTTTAGGTTCACTTCAATGCAAGAAAGTTTTGTGATAATTTAGGTCATTCAATCTTTCATGGAGTTCACAAATTTATATCTACACTTGCAATGCTAGCCTGTTACATTGATTAATGATACACAATTATTAATATTTACTAATGTTTTTCTAAAACTATTAGGCATTGTTCTGCACCTATGAAGTATTTAAGGTTGTACAAACTTTTATGAAATTCATTATTTTTTAATCTGTATTTGTTGTAGTCATTGTTTGTGCTAAGAAAAGTTACGTTACCTAGTCTAACCCACCCAGATCCGCGAACTCCGAACCATTCCAAAACACCTTTGAGGTATTTCAGGATTACTAAACTTCCCTACAACTAATAACTTCCAGTTAACATTTGTATCAAAATTTATTTTCGCTACATAGAGTAACCCTACATAAACAATCATGTTCACTGAATAGTTGAAGATCTCAAGGCATTCGCATATTTTTTTTTGAGATTTCTGGGTCATCCTGTGTTCTGGAGCTCAATCCTTAAAATCTATGGCTATGACTGTGGTTTCTTAAGCTCCTGAACTCGAGAAGAACATGCAAGCACTTAAAGCGTTCGAACGTGGGGTGCTTACGACCATCTTAGGCGGTGTGTAAGAGTACGGTGTGTGGTGGCGAAGAATGAACCACTAGCTCGCTGTACGATGAATAGGGCATGTTGTGAGAATGCCGGACACCAACCCCGCAAAGCTAGTGTTTGCAAGTGATCCGGGCGATACAAAAAGACCTGGAGGGCAGCGCGCGAGGTGTGCGGGCCAGGTGCAGAACAATCTGGCAAATGATGTACTGATCGAGTAAATGAGTACTGCAGCCCAGCCACGAATCGATTGTTGTGGTGAAGAATTGTTGATTCAGTTTCATTGTAATTCTTATTAACACTTAATGAAAGAATTAGATACAATTTTAACGATTGGTAATGTTGTGTAGCTCAAAACAGCATACTAATATTATCACGGCTGTAGAATCCATGTAATGTATTGCAGGACAGCGTGTACGATTCTGAATATCCCAAAGCTACGTCGTAGTCTCCGAATTTATTCTGTTAGCTCCTATAAGTATAATAGATTATGCAACATAACTCTTTATAGCCGAAATAGAAACACCAATTGCTGTAGACGCTAGACTTTAAACATCATAGTAGTTTGAATGGCCCCAGCTGATCTGATGATGTCCATTGAACATTCAGAATATTTACAGGACTTGATTGATTACAAATTGTAGCTTTGTATAATGAAAGAAGTTACCGTTGCACCCGTAGACTTAAGGATCTGAACTCAAGAACAGTTTGGATGACCTAGGATATCTCGGCTGGTCTGATACTGTCTATTGAACTATCAGAAGACTCACTTACATAATTCCAAAAGCTGGTCTTTACAAATACTGGCGAGAGTGAGAAATGGACAAATTGGTGTGGAATTTACAAAAAAGTTATTCCTACTCACTAGACAGGCACGTTGTCAACTACACCGCGAGAAGACTGGAAGATGTAGTGACTAACCTGAACTCAAGTTCAGCTCGAAAATCGAAGGTTATCTTTTCACAGACCGCACTTCTTTCGGATGAATTAGATGTCCATTCACACAACGCATATATTGTATATGTAAAGCCTAGGTTAGAGCGCATTGTTTTTAGTGTGTTGGAAGTCCACACACCTCTCATCGACGACATGTCAAAAAGATCGCGTGGTAGCGGAAAGCTTGAGGTTAGTTATTACATCTTCGAGTCTTCTCGTGGTTTAGTGAGTAGGAGTCGTGAGTTCGAGTCTTACCGAGAGGACGAGTAACTTTTTTTTGCAAATCCCGCTATAATTTGTCCGTTTCTTACTCTCGCCAGTATTTGCGAAGTCTAGCTTTTGGGTTTAAGTAAAACTTCCACTCGGTTGGTTAAGCCGCAAAAATCGATAATTTTTTTATTAAGACTATCTAAGATGACAAATCGTAGCTGTAAATAATGAAAGAAATTACTGTTATACCCGTAGACTTAAGGAATTGAACTCAAGAACAGTTTGGATGACCTAGGATATCCCGACTGATCTGGAACTGTCTATTGAACTTCCAGAAGACTTACTGGACATCATAGATTACAACCCAACAAACATTTTTGCTGTAGAAGAGTGGAACAAACCATTCTTAAGCAAACATTAGTTTAAGAAACTGTTATTCAGCAAGTTCTGTTACTTGGGAAATCGTAGCTTTGTATAATGAAAGAAGTTACTGTTGCACTCGTTGAGTTTAGGTTCTGAATTCAAGAACAGTTTGGATGACCTAGGATAACAAGAAAAATTCTTCTGCATCATATTCTATCCTTTTTATGCTGTTAAACACCAAAACTACAGAAAAACTTAGAAAAAACTTCATAATAATGCTTGAAAAAAAAAAAACCGGCTTCAAAGGGTTAAGGAATTTTGAGAGTGATCAATGAAAAATATCAAAAGGAATTCCTAATGGAATTTCAGAAAAAAAAAACAATTCTGGAGGAATACCTGAAGAAATCCCTTACAGAGGAGGAATCTTAGGGGGAATCGCAGAAAGAATCCCGGGAAAATGCCAGAAGGAATCTCTGAAAGAATCCAGGCAGAAAATGGAGAAATTCCGGCAAGAGTTCCTCGAGGAATCTTTGACGGAAACCCAGGTGACCATTTCAAAGAAATTCCTGAAGAAACTCCTATAAAAGATCGTGAGAAATCAATGAAAAAAATCCCAGGTGGAATTCCTGAAAGAATTTTGAAGAAGTTCCTTAAAAGATACTGAAAAATCCTTGAAAGAATCCCAGGACGAATGATGAATGGGATACCGGGAGTTCAATTTCTGCAATACATCCAAATTTGTTATCCCATTTGTTCCCCCTCCTGTAAACCTGGCACCAGGAACCGTGAACCCCAACCGTGTTTGTTTGGTAAGCGGATAGAACGAGTATTCAAACTCATCGCAGCAGGAAACCAACTTTTTCCACCTTTTGTGGTTTTTTGGGAAACCCTGCCTGCAGCAGCAGCAGCCTCAGGATACGCTGCCTGATTGCCTGGTTGCTGCTCTGAAACATGGGTTGACTGGTGGTCGTCTCACTGAGACGGAAAAATATGCTCTTCCTCACTCTACCAGTTCGTGGCTTGCAGCAGCCCACCAGTAGGTAGAGGTGCTAGCTGGGCTGTGTGCGTGTCCGCTTATAGCTATTCAGAGAGAAAATTGGATGCAAACGAGAGATGAAGCATCCATCAGCGGGCATAATACGATTTACATTCACACGCCTGCCTCCCACTCCTGAAGCTTGATCCGTTCACCACTGGCTGCGGCTACGCTTGGTTGGTCGGGTGCTTGCGTAGCAGGCGACGACCAAGGATAAATGCTGAGGAGCACAGCATCCGCAGACTAAAATCTATAGGTGGAAGAATGGTTGCTGCTAGGAAACATCATCCGGTCCGGTGTGCGTGACTCCAGTCAGCCAGACAGCCTACTTCGATTCGATGGAAGCGGTTCACTCGCCTGTTTCTGCCTGATGGTGTGGTGGTGTGTGGTGCTGGGGTTGGGGTTGGCAGACAACAAGCAGTGCAGCAATAGGTTCAGGCCCCACAGCAAGTGCACGCGTTTTGTTTTTGCAAAGGGGTTATTTGCGTTTTGTTTCGTTTGTTTTCATTTTAGGTTTGTTTTGCTTTCGCAATGCGATTCCCAGCAAAAGCATCACGTACCCAAGTGAGGAACCACGTGGTACGATGCTGGTGGCTGCCGCGGCAGTTTATTGATTCGCCGCGTACTGTGCATTTATCTGTATCGTGGACCCTTTTCATTAAATGTAGAACTTTTCTCCGAAATCCTCCTAAAAAGCATTGTTGCATAATTCATTATCTGTCCATCGCAGTCAGTCAGCTGCCGCGCCGCGGGCTGGTTTCAATTTGGTTCATTTGAGCATCCTTGATAAAGTTAGAATAAAAATCGATTCCCCCTTCTGGTAGAGACGGCGGCGACAGTGAAGCCATACACAGATAAACAATAGCTTTCGTTGCGAGATCGCGACAGGAAGGAAGCATAGTCGTTCTGGCACTGGCAACGATGATTGGGGACAGTTGGACAGACAAGTTTGACGCGTGAGAGGCGAACCCTTGTGACACTGGCCGGGAGGGTACTTCCTGGTCTCAGGGGTGTAGCAAGGTGTACCAAATAGTAGATGTCAACGTTTTCACAACTGGATACTGGATCTTTTGTCAACATTACTTGCGGAAAAAGGCGGAATTTTACTACTTATTGACTATTTGACGGCTGTTCGAGCCCGATCATCAATAATTATCTTCTTTTCTCGATCAGTCTAGATAGCTGTGTAATGTCGGTAGCGATTGTCTCAATTGGTTGAGAATAACATTTCGGACCGCCTGTCCGGTGCACAGTGGTCCACGGACCAGATTTACGAGGAAAGATGCATTCAACGCCTTCAAATGAGTTTTTAGGCAAATACGGTCTTCTACAAAGTTGTCCCTAATAATAAGGCCCTCTTTAAAATGTGCATGAAAATTAGAGTGGTTCATATTTTCAAAGAAATTGGGAACCAAACTTTTTATTTGCAAGAATAACTGTATACATTCTTCGGGAAAGTTGTAGATCTATCAATTTTGAGCAAGTTTGCTGAAGACATTTTTTATGTAGCTTTAAAATTGACCGATCTAGAGGATTTTTTCTGAATAAGCTTAGGGTGGTTCAAGAAAAACCTATTTTTTGGCGCTAACTTTTTCAGTTTCGATTTTTCATCAAAATCGCCCAAGAAGCACTCGTGCGCTGAGGTGGTCGTTGTCTCTTTTGGTTCAAAAGTTACAGGCCCTTCGTCGAGGAGCTAGAGAACCATGCTGCGAATATCCCAGAAGGTGGAAGCGTAAAAGATCAATGGAGCGCCATCAAGAATGCCTTCATCGCCACCGGCGAGAATAATTTGGGTGAGCTACACACCCGAAGAAAGCAGTGGATCACAGATGATACCTGGAGGAAGATAGAGGAGCGAAGGAACGACAAAACCGCGATAAAGCGAGCGAAAACACGAGGAGCCAAAGCCGTAACACGTCAGCGCTATTCGGTTCTCGAGAAGAAAGTGATACGCTCATGGAAGCGGGAAAAAAGAGCGTGGGCGGACTCCCTAGCCGACGAAGGCGAAAAAGCCGCAAACAACGGCGACATCCCTCTCCTCTACAATGTCTCACGTCGCCTTAGCGAGACCAAGATGAATGCTACGATGCCCGTTAAAGACACGTCTGGATAGTTACCTACTGACCAGCCCGACTGATCAGTTGAAACGCTGGTTCGAACACTTTGGAAACCTTTTTCAAGTGTCGGCCACGCTATCAACAATATTCCGAAAAAATAATATTCTGTTTCAGACGTTGAGAATAATCCTGAGGTTCGCCTCTAGGTCTCAATCTGATACTCGAGAATCATCCCGTGAGGATCGCCTCCGGGTCTCGCAATGGTGTACTATCATCCCTTGTGTTGGGTTCCACCTTGGCACATGAGAATCATCCTGAGGATCGCCTCCAGGTCTCAATGTTACCGTTTCCCCCGGGAGGATCGCCTCCGGGTTTCTTATGCGTACTTCATCCCTTTGTCTGGGTTCCACCATCTACATAGATCAGTGTACTTCATCCCAACAACAGGGTTCCGCTAAATTTCAAAGGATCGCCTTTGAATCATTCCTGCGTACTTCATCCCAACTAGGGTTCCGCTACTTCTTGAGATCTATACCAAAATATCATCTTTGGTTCACTTTAGCGTACTTCATCCTTTTACCTGGGTTCCACTTTCCTTATAGGCAAGTATACTTCATCCCAGTAATAAGGTTCCGCTTTTATCTTTGCACCTTTTTAAGCATAAATACTGTTAACCCTTGAGCAGTCGCGTCTTCGACTACCTTCAGCGACACCACGCTCACGTTTCATACCACAAGCGTGCATTTTTATGGAGCGTGTACTCAGTACACGACGCGACAGCTCCTGGGTTAATTCTGCAGTTCCATTATTTACTCGCCTGAACTTCATGTTCAGGATTCAGAAAATGTCACGGAACAAAATATTGCCATTGAACAAACTGATTAGCAATGTGTTGAGAACCACTGGATTGTCTCTCATGCTCTCGCCTTTCTGCGTGCTTGCCGATAGCATTTCGTGATGCTTTCGACCGATGCACAATCGCAGAGATTAGTTTAGAAGTAATGTAGTCGCCGTGTCGTATTATAAATATAATTTTTATGTAAATAAAGTTATGTTTTAATCTGTTTTTCGCTACGCCTGGAAGTTTCAATAGACTGTCATGTCTCCCGGCCACACCGAACTCCAGGTCGTAACACAATGTAAATGTCATCATTTAAAACCTGGATTCTATAGCCAAAATTCCCGAAGCAATATTAATATCTCATCATTCTTACAAATTTTTTTTTTTATTCACTTCAGAGTCTGTTACGCAAGTTCCATAAAACTTCCACAATGTGAAATCTGCCACAATGGTTTTTCTCTATTATTGCAAACTGTATTGGAAACTACTTGCCCATTCATTACTATTATTTTTTTTATAAAAACAAAAACAATATATTGTTCGAACCATTTGTTCACTCTACCCCTAACGTGCACTAACTTGCCCTAATTCTCCTAAACTAGATTAAAATGTATTGTCAGTAGGGTAGGTGTCATCATGACATTTGATCCTTATGACACAATATGAGAATGTTCTAGCAAAGATTTTTTTTTCCTTAAACAATGGAAGGACAAATTTATTATCGAAATGTAAGGGCCATAGCTGAAAAACCGCCGTAAAGAACAACCGCTGATAAAGAAAAACCGTTTTCACTTTTCAAAATTGAATAATCAAAAAGTTGTTCTTATATATCTGGGTCTCATTCAAGGATCATGAGACCATGGCCGAAAAAATGATTTATTATTTGTTATAAACTTTGAATATTACTTACATGTCTTATTTCCTTTCCATAACAACAGATATTTGTTTGTATCAGTTGGATTTTGCTTCGTTACCTTTTCTTGAACTCTTGTTATGTATTCTTATTGTTGTACTCGATTTGAGCATCCCTGCGATCTGAAACATATTGTAACAAGAGTCGGGCTTACCGATTAGTTGAGCCTACGAGTTCAAAAGAGAACGAAAATAGAAAGACATTCAGTCTACTTTTAGCCACCAAACCTGATATTTTATACATCATCACAAACCACATATACCGTATATTTGTACAAATTCCACTTTCAGCTTTCAGATTTGTAGGAGCATGATTGTAAACAGTCAATAGACGATCTTATGGATCTAAAACCGTTTATGTACTAAATCGTAACTAAATTTTCATTTTAAACCGTCTATCATGCAAACTTGACTTGAATGTCATTTGAATTTGATGCGCTTACGATGTGCATATATGTACAGAAATGTCCTCGTCCATTTCAATCCGTCAAATAAAATTTAACCATTACTAGAGTCAAAATTATTTCTAAGAATGATTCCTAATTAATTAAAAGAAATAATTATACCAATCTTTTGATTTTCTGATGATGAATGTGATTCTTTTAATACTTTTATATTCTCCAGTGGAATAATAATTACGTAATGCCCAGCATACTGTATTTTGCTTTATCTGAACACACGGAAAATAGTTGGTCAGTTTGCACACTTATGCTTCCCTATATTCTGGATAGTTTAGGACAACGAATGTCTATTTTTTTAATTGTATGTAGAGAAGATCTAACTGCTTCAAATTTTGTGTTGATTTATCTTTCCAATCAGTTCCGTAACAGCATAGATAGAAGTAAGATTTTTGATGGGAGAATCGGCCATATTAACCTTGTGAGAGCATGCAAAATTAAGCATGTCTATTTTACGTACAATAAATGCATGACAAGGTTATCAAGTGTATACTTACTAGTACTTTAACGTTGAATACCTACATGCGTATGAGCTGTATACAAACATCCTTGTGGATAATATCTGTCCATAATTGGCCAAGGCAGTAGCCCACAATAGTTGTCTTGACACCAGCCAGCTTTATTTCCTGGGTGTCCATCGTTGATACACTTGTGTTTCTTCTTCTGGTCTGCTTGAACTGCGGAGGTTTGGCCATTTACTATCATCAAGGAAGAGTGAACTTTTGAGGCCCACTCCTGGGTTTCACTTGAATTATTCCTTCATGGCTCGTGATCGTCCTGAGTATCCGGTATAGTTTGAATAATACTTCTGGCACAGGAAGCTACCCGTTTTCTCCGGTTTTCTGTTTCCGTCCTTATATTCCTTCCAATCTTTTGTGTTGATGGTTATTTGCTAGAGCACTCATTTTCGTTTTCACTAAGTTCCTTCTAAGATTTTTTTATCCTCGAAGCCATTTGTAGGGTCAGAAAAACGCATCCATTCTGTATAACGAAACCAGTAACAATAGGGCACTGCACGAAATTCTCTCCTTCTCTTTCACTCTTACAGATATTTTGTAAACAGCAAGGCCACGAAACGTCAAAATCCCATACTAAATCAAAACAATGCAGTGCCCTATAATCCTTTATTATTCGTGCTTGTCATTTCTCTAACTATCCGGCTACTACGATCCTACAGCCCCCCTCCCCCCCCAATATTTGACAATTTTTATTGATTTTTCGATTTTCCCATACAAAAAATCCGAAAAACCAGGCTTTGCCCCCCCAATAATTTGACGGAGTTGGCGCGTCTAGTTCGACGCATTACCCGTGTCAACACCGAAGCTCCATCAGTGCAGGAGATAGAAACAGCCATCCGTAGCATGAAATCGAACAGAGCCTCAGGGGTCGATCGCATATCAGCTGAGATGCTCAAAGCTGACCCCGTAGTACCCGTACAACCAAGTTTGCTATTTGGTGAAAACATTCGCAAAATGATGCGATTCGCTTTCGACAACGAATACGTTTTCACCCTTCTTCGCTATATCAAACCAACCTCCCGTACGAATAGCACACGAACTGACTCAACGCTGATCAGCATTGTTGTCTGCTCCTTTTCGCCGTTGAGCTGTTGCGTTCCAGCCGGGCCTGTCTTTTCATCGCTTTCGATGCTTTTCGATCAGCTTATCGCGAAGCATCGTAGGCTGGAAACGTTATTGGTGTGGTATCGGTACATGCGAATATTGCTTCTGTGTGCGTGTCCAGCGTTCGTGCCGTAGCTTATAAAACCAACCTATTCGGTGTTGTTCGGCTGTTCGGGTGAGCATGTGGCGCCACTGACAAATGTGTGCAAAATCGTTTGTGAGTTATATCATGTTCGTTTTGCCACCTCTTTGCCTCTGGTCATCACTGAGCAGTGTACAGTTCAATCGAAAGCGATAAAAACACAATTGATAAGTTGATTGAGCATTCGTGGGGTGAAAATTTGCATCATTGCGTACAACTACAGCATCAATTATTCGGCAACATAAGAGAAACCACGACATTTCCGGCCGACTGGATGCAAGGCGTCTTAATAAAAAAAGGTACCCGAAAAGGGTGACCTGACTGAATGCGATAATTGGCGAGGCATCATGTTATCGTGTATTGTTCTCAAAGTCCTCTGCAAAGTGACCCTTAACCGGATACAGGAGAAGATTGACGCAACTCTCCAACGGCAGCAAGCAGGATTCCGTGCTGGACGATTCTGTGTGGACCATATTGTCACACTCCGTATCATCCTGGAGCAAATCAATGATTTCCAAGAATCTCTCTACCTGATGTTTATTGATTACGAAAAAGCTTTCGACCGCCTCAATCACGAAAACATGTGGGAAGCTCGCAGGCGCAAGGGTCTCCCTGAGAAAATCATAGGCCTCATTAAAGCACAGTACAGGGCATTTTCGTGCAGAGTACTGCACAACGGTGTTTTGTCCGATCCCATCCGGGTCGTTGCTGGAGTGAGGCAAGGGTGAATACTATCACCGCTACTGTTCCTCATTGTAATTGACGAGATCCTGGTTGGTGCAATTGACCGTGAACCAAATCGTGGATTGCTGTGGCAACCCATTACCATGGAGCACTTAAATGACTTCGAACTGGCTGATGACGTTGCTCTCCTAGCTCAACACTCCTAGAACACTCAACGGCTGCAGGTATTCATCAATAGATGCCTGCGCGGTATATAATTCGTGCATGGTGGCCTCACAATTGGGTCTCCAACGTGGAGCTCCATTGTCGATGTCATCAGCCGATAGCGACAGAAATTCGGGAGCGAAAGTGGAGGTGGGTCGGCCACACTCTACGCAGGGGCGGAAACGAAATCTGCAAGCAAGCGTTAGATTGGAACCCAGTAGGACATCGCAGCAGAGGCAGACCCAGAGGCTCATGGCGGCGCAGTCTCAACAACGAAATCAAGCAAGTTGACAGAAGTTTGACCTGACCACAGGTCAAGGCGATGCCTGGCAATCGCCCAGAATGGAAATCTTTCGATTTAGCCCTCTGCACCACCGTGGGTGCCCAGGACTGATAGTAAGTAAGTATTATGCGATTTACACCGTGTATTCTGTATATCCTCGCCTTTGGCGTTTCCCAATCGATATCAATCCGGTATAATTGCTACTGTTCTTTGTTGTGCTGTGAGTATAAAGTATAAAGGCAATAATCTTGCCTAGTTTGGGTAGTGGCTACGGTGAGGATAGCACACATTAATCTTTAGCATAAAAGAACAGCAACAATCAATCTTTTCAGACTTATGCAAAATGGTACAGTCCTAGAACCTCACTTTCGTAAGGGGAATTTCTATTTAGGAAAGCATGTGAATCCGTTGATTGCTAGGTATTTTCAGTAAAAAGGAAATGGCAAATTCACGTGTCATGCCTCGAGCATATGTGCTTGTCAACAACGCAATCGTTGCTACACTTATCTCTGAACTAACTATCATAAATGTATGAGCTGCCATAATTAATGTATCTGCTGATAACCTTTTTTGAATTCCTGTTCCTGTGACCTTCATCATCCATGTGAAGCTTTTGAAGAAGCTTGCCCTCTGCGGTCTGTGAAGACCACAAGAGAAACCCCTTGGTGAAACTCTGATCTGGCAAAGCTCAGGAAACAATGTAGAAAGAGTTGGAACAGACGACGTTCTGCTGGTTTGGAGGCTTTGAGGTCGGCTCGCAAGCCCTACAAGAATGCTCTCCGAACGGTCTGCAGATCGATCCGGCTTGAGAAGACCTTTGTACAAATGTTTCCAGTTTGAGTCAATCGATTGAACAAATCCTTGCAAAATCTAAAGATTTCCGAGTAAACGAGATTCGTTTACCAAATGGCAATTTCACTTCCTCTGATGAGGAAGTTCTGGAATGCTTATTCAGCACAAGCTTCCCTGGATTTGTAGATATGACATCATCGGATGAACCTGATGTATTTTCATGTAGTTATTATTCTTTGGCGTCAGCTCGGAGTATTGTAACTGAAGAATCGATTGAATGAATACTAAACATCTTTGCTCCTTTCAAATGTAGCAGATGAGATATTCTGGTATGCTTCAGAAGGGATTCGATTATTTCATTCATGTTTGCAGTTTTTTTTTTTACAGTGTGTATTCCCAAATCCTGACGGGATTTTAATATTAAGTTTTTTCCGGAAGTGAGTATTGCATCGTATGAAGAAGCAACGAGTGTCAGGCCTATCAGTCTCACCTATTTTCTTCTAAAATGCTTAGTACGCATTGTCGATCATCACATCCGTGATGTTCATCTGGCTAACGTACCTCATCATGTGAATCAACATGCCTACCAATCTGGTAAGTCCACTGTGACTCTTCCACACAAGCTTGTTTACGATATCGATAAGGCATTCGCTGAAAAGCAATCCTGCTTGGGTGTTTTCTTGGATATCGAGGGTGCCTTTGACAACGTGCCTTTCGATGCCATATTGGAAGCCGCACGGGGTCATGGTATATCTCCAATGATTTCCAATTGGATTCATCAAATGCTCAAAAACCGACATCTCTTCTCGACATTGCGTCAAGCGGCGAATAGGAAATTGAGTGTTTGTGGATGCTCCAAAGGGGGAATCTTGTCACTTCTTTTATGGAATCTCGTAGCACAAACGCAAGTGAGGCATCTCAATAATAGCGGTTTTTCCTACTTATGGTTTTGCCACAGTTTCTCTGTGTACATAATATTGATTGCTCTGGTCGATCATGGACTGGCAACTACGAATTGTGGGGTCAACCATGCACCACATGCTCGTGAATGAAAATGTGTTAGAAGCTACAGTGGTGTATTTGTCATTTATCTGCCGTTCTACGCATAATTGTCCCATGTTATATGGGATTCCCTAAGTTATTCATGCATGCCTCAAGACGAATGTTAAGTGCTAAAAATATCGAGTATTCGAGTGAAACATCAAAGAAAAATTTTCAAACTGTTGACAAAAATGGAATACAATGTTGACGAGATCAGAGCCGGACAAAAACGGGTCCATGGTTTCATTCTATTCCCATAAACATGACTGACGACGCCAGTGTGCCTACTCTGCTACGCTGCAATATGCAAAGCACGTAACGAAAAGGACACAGGCAGCGAGCGCTTCCTCCCTACATGCGCTGAGCATGCAAAGGAAACCGGTCGCTCTAAATCACCACGATAATGGCCTTTCACTACGTCACGAAAGTGCGAGAACACAGCATCCCACAGTCGGTGTAGGTAACCCTTTCTTCTGCTCCTGTAACGCCGAGAGCTGAAAGGTCTCGTTTGCATTATTTGGACGATGCTTTTCTCCTTCCCTTCCGTTGTTGCTGATGCTGTCTGGTCTGGTCCGGTCTGGCCTGGTCTATCAAAGTATGCCAGGCGGCCAGTGCATTGCAGTGCCGACCGTAGGTTACTGCGATGCGTTGGGGTTTTTCCTGATGATGCTGGTTAAACAAGAGCGAGAAAGCGCAAGGCAAGGTAAATTGATACTCAGCTGTACTGAAGGGGTTCATCCTAGAATCGAAATAAATTTGCATTCGCGAGATAGGGTTCGTTTCGGTGCGGTGGTTGATTCTTTAGGGGTGATGCCATTTCAGAAGGGTTGCTTAGAACGAATTTTGGAATTTTGGCTGGAATTCCGAAAATGATTGAGTGATTCCAATGTGATGGAAAAAGGGAATTACTGAAGCAAACAAATTTTTACAGTTGTGGATGTAGTTTAGCCATCGCCAGGTATGCTACACTGGAATATAAAAAAGTCTGGAGCAACATTTGAAAAGAGCCCAAGAGGTCTTGTGTCTTTTTTCGAAAACGCTCCGTAGGGCATAACAGCAGCCCGCCCACGCAAATAAACACCGTTATTCGAAAGATCGATGTTTGCTCTATCTGATAACGGTCTTAGTTTCTGTGAATAAGTTGATGGGGTCTCAGGACTAATGCTTGTATGCCCTTTTCAAATGTTGCTCCAGAAGTATTAGATCATTAGGTCTTTGAAAAAATATATTTTTTGTAATTACGTTGTTGAATGCCCTACTTTTCACTCGTGATAAGAATCACAAAACGGCCTACTTTTCTTCACCAAAACAAGAGTGCCGAAGAAGAAGATGATATTGATTCGAGAAAGCTCTTGGAGAGCGTTCAAAGCGGCTCAAAATCAGGCGATTGACCCGGCCCTGGACGAGATGGCGTTGGCGACGATACCCTTAAGTATAGAAAAGAACAACTATAGACTAGTTCAGCAAGCGAAGACATCAAAAGATGCATGGGATGCATTTCAGAAGGTGTTCAAGGACGAAGGTCTGCAGCGAAGATTTGGCCTGCTGGATAGATTAACATCCGTGAAGTTTGAAGAATGTGCCTTTGTGGAGGATTATGTGGACGAGCTAGTCACCACGACGAACAGCTTGAGCGAAAATTCTCCAGGATGTCAAGTGGCCGTTGAAGTCGACTGATGTCGAAGTTGCTTTGTATATCAAGCAGAAGCCAAGGCGTCCAAGAGCTAAAAAGAAATCGGGAACGTGCTTCACCTGCAACAAGCCTGGACATTTTGCTGAGAACTGTCCCCAAAAGCAAGGTACGTCGAAGTTCAAACAGAGTGCTCTTTGTGCGATGCTGCCTGCAGAGACTGAAAAAGATGATGCATGGTATTAAGATTCTGCGGCTAGCTCCCACATGACCAGAACTTAGAAGAATTTTCACAAGCAAGAAGATCAGAAACATGCCATTGAAACAACCAATAGTCAGTCAATTTCGTCGGTCGCCAAAGGATTGGTAATGCTCGAGCTCGAAGAAGGACCAACTAATATTCATGATGTCTTGCAAGTTCCTGATCTGCTCACCAAATTACTTTCCGTGAACAAAATCTGCTAAAAGGGCATGACCATGGTGTTCGATGCAGAGAAGTGTAAAGTCTTGAATAAAGAAGGATACGTGATTGCAAGTGGAACTACTGTGGATGGTTTGTATCGTCTACATCAGAAGAAGGCTCACAAGTCGTTCCCGTTCAAGTTCGTCGAGAGCAAAATGTTTTCTGGATTTAGTTCATGCGGACGTATGTGGACCCGTTTGTTATATTTTAACAATTTAAATAAATTATACTTGAATTGGGAACTTCGTTCATTTGATCAAATTGAAGAAAAACACATCTATTCTCGTTGGAGTCACAGATCAATCTGATCCTATTTTATTTCATTCTCTTTTCTCTCAGTTCTCTCACTTGAAGAGGTATTGGAAACCGATCTAACACACTGAACACTGAACGCGTTACATCTTTAAAATATCGATTGCGCAATACGCAACAGTCTTTCCCTCTATAGAACTTTTGTGAACTTAACACTTAACTTATTATATTCAGTAAAGCTTAATGATTTAAACAATTCAGACAATTCTTTTTAAGTACTCGAATTTTTTACTTAATTGCTAGATCTGAAAGCACTTCATGCAAATATTTCGTTCAGAATAATTCATTTAGTTTAATCCACAATTCCGTCTCTTCGCTCGGCTTCTGGTCATGATCACACCGTCGTCTAATTTCGGTCGCTTCGACTGTTTGGAACTGTGGCCGTATCTGTCTTCCAATACTTGTTCGGGAAACCCTAGAAATGGTTCTTCCTCAGGCTCAGACCAGCCCTGGAATTCCATGTCGTCTGGATTCGGGTAACTGCGCTTCCTTCTCTGCACTTCTGGTAGTGCCAATTTCGAACTTTGGCTTCTCGAGTGGAGTAGCTTCAACTGACTCCTGTGAGCCATGATGGTTGTCCTGTGGAGGGAGATTTCAAACGTGTTATTAGAAATTTGTTTGACAAATCTCGCCTCAATCCATCTTTCAGGATCGGTTTTTCTGTAGTTTTTATAATAAACAGTATCCCCTACCACTAGCTTTAAAAATGGGTCTGGTTTCTCAGGGAGTTTTACATCAATTTGTGTAGTGTTAGGTTCGTCCAAAAACTTGCCATATTGCTTATTTGGGTGAATTAAGTCGAGTAAAATCTTGGGCTTGTACGATAACACTTTGTGCGATGGAGGAAGTCCATCTTTGTTTGCTATTTGATTGCGATAATTAATTAGGAAAAAGTTGATTTTACTCTTCAAATCTAATTCCCTCATTTCAGGATCTAATAGGTACTTTTTGAAAACATCTTTAACTACTCTAACTAAGCGTTCCGCTTGCCCATTACTAGTGGGATTATAAGGAGGACTTTTCATAACTTTTACTCCATGTTTCTGTAGGAAAGATGTAAATTCTCTAGAGTTAAAAGGTGGCCCTCCATCCGTAACCATCACATAAGGTAACCCAAATCTAGTAAAAAGGGATGCAAGCGAATTATTAACCCGTTTTGCATCTGTACCATGCAACATTACTTCTATTTCCACCCACTTTGAGTGACTGTCTACAACCAACGGGAAGGTTTTACCTTCAAAATAGAAAAAATCAGCATGGATACGACTGAAAGGTCTGGTCGTTGGTATCCATTTACTATGAGGTGGTTTTGCTGGAACTATACCCATTTTTATACATGCCTCGCAAGATTTCACGAAATGCTCTATGTCGGTTGATAATCCAGGCCAAAACACCGTTTGTCGTGCCAAATGCTTCATTTTTGTTATGCCAATGTGATTGGCATGCAGAAGCTTAAGTATACCATTTTTCAATGATGTAGGTATAACAACTCTGTCTTGGTAAAGAAGGCAATTTTGAACCACTTCAAGATCAGTTCTCAAAGAAGCAAAATCTTTAAACGAACCCTGTAGATTTTCCGGCCAATCATTTTCAACAAATTTCCGTCGAAGATTCTTTGGCTATCAAGGCATAATCTAGAGGAAATGTGCTTGAAAGGTTCAAACTGTTTATATTTCCAATATCCAAGCTTTTTGGTACTGACTGTTCTAACGGAAAACGTGAGCAAAAGTCAGCATTACCCATGTTCACAGATGCTCTGTAATCAATTACAAAATCATAAATAGACAACTCCATAGTATATCTTTGGATCCTAGTCACAAACAATGAATTGGTGCCCGTTTTGCCAAATATACCTACCAAAGGTTTGTGGTCAGTATACACCTTGAATGTTTGGCCAAAAAGAAATTTGTGAAATTTCTTCACCGTGCAAACTAGTGCCAATGCTTCCAAATGAAGAATGGGGTATCGTTTTTGAGCAGAATTCAATGAAAATGAAGTAAAGCATATGGGCTTTTCTAAACCATCAACTTCATGGGCTAACACTCCCCCCAATCCATATGAACTAGCATCTGAAACTACTGCGGTTTTTGTGGATCGTAATACTCAAGCATATCTGCGTTTAACAAAGCCGTTTTGGAAAATCGAAAAGCTTCCTCACATTCCTCAGTCCATTCAAATTTTGTATCGTTGGACAACAAAGCGTAAAGACTCCTTAGCTTTGTCGAAACATTTGGTAAAAATTTGTTATAAAAATTGACCAAACCAAGGAAAGCTCTTAACTCCGTAACATTTGAAGGTGCTTTGGCTTGGCTAATCGTCGAAACTTTTTCTGGAGACGGCAAAAGACCTTTGTCATTTAACAGATGTCCCAAGTACGGCAGTATAGTTACAAAAAATTTGCACTTTTTGAAATTAACTTTCACATTTGCTTTTGCTAGCCGGTCGAGAACCAATTCCAAAGTTTTAGCACACTCTTCTATTGTTTCTCCAGCTATTAAGACGTCTTCTAAATAGCAACTAACATTTTTCAAACCGTGCAGTATCTGATCCATGATCTGTTGGAAAATTGCCGCAGAGCTCGAAGCACCCTGCGGAAGCCTGTTGTATGTATACAACCCTTTCATCGTATTTATAACAGTAAACATTCTGGATCTCTTCGATAGTTTAACCTGTGTATAAGCACCAGCCAGATCAAGACAGCAGAAAACCTTACAGCCTGCTAGGGAGGCGAATATATCCTGTGCTAGTGGTAGTGGATACGTATTAGGCACTATTGCTTTGTTAATTGATACCTTACAGTCTATTACCATTCGGATATCCTGATCCTTCTTCACTACCACTATCACAGGTGACGCCCACTCGCTAGCCTTTATAGGTGTTATCACTTTCTGTTGTTCGAGCATTTCCAAGTGTTTTTCCATTTTCTCCTTTAGCTTGTACGGTACAGTATAGGCCTTCTTAAAAATCGGTTGGTCGCTTTTCAAAACCAGGTCACCTTCATATCCAACAACCGGCTCTGAAAAGTCTTTATCAAAAATTTTACTGTATTTAGTTTTCAAACCGTTAACTATTCCTTCTATACCTTTATCTTGAGCCAAATTATTGATCATCGTCGCATTTGTAAAACCAGACCTCCAGCCTGGATAGAAACGATCCAACCAAGACCTGCCTATCAATGGAACAAAGCTGCTGCTACACTCTAAGACAATTAACTTTTGCTCATCCACAACACCATTAAATTCAACCTGCACCAAAATCTCACCAAGTATTCTTAGGCGAGCACCCTCAACAACTACCAAGTGCCTACTAGATCGAACCATTGGAACACCGCAGAACAATTTCTTATAATCAGCCTGACCTATAACCGACACAGCTGACCCCGAATCTATTTCCATTCGCATCGAACGATTTTGCACTTTTGCTGTTATCATACAAGGTTCATTAATCATTTTTACCGCCGATATCATTAAACACTCCATACCGTCCGTTTCTTCATCCGAGCTTTCACGTCCTGCTGACCGTTTGAAGTCATAACTAGTGTCTTTGTCATCATTCTCTTTCACAAATCGCACTGAGTACCTGTTCTGATAACTGTAACAATCACACCTGAGATGACCCTTCTTTTTACAATAATTGCATACTGCGTTCGCGTACGATCGGCGAGCCCTGTGACCGGATGGCGATCTTGCTCGAAAACTAACACGTTTATCATTCCTGTTAAAATTTCGGCTACCGTACTGATTATCATAACGACTGCGGTATTCACGACTACTCTCACCGACTTTATCGCCTAATCTACTTTTAACAGAATGCACTTGGTCGGTTTTCAGTTCACCAGTCATCGCTCTTGTCTGCTTGTTAGCCACTTCACTACTCAATAATTTCTTTTCGATCACTGCTAGCGTTAACTCCTCAGACATTAATAATGACTTCTGTAGTTCCTTGTCAAGCATTCCCATAATTAGACGATCCCTGATGGCTGTTTCTTTGAACTGTTGGAAATTACACAGCTCTGCTTGCAATTTTACTGATAAAATAAAACTCTCAGCAGATTCATCACCTTTTTGAAACCTGTTATAGAAATGAAACCGTTGCATCATGTCAGGATCCACTTTATCAAACCGCTCTTTCAATTTCTTCACCATGTCAGCATAATTGAGTGTTGCTAACTCTACAGTGGGGAAAATAAGTTTCAACTCATCATACACCACTGGACCAGTAAGTGCAATAAGAACAGATTTTTTATTTGCCTCTTTCCAACCATTAAACGAGCTCAGGTGTTCCAGTCGCTCCATGTAGTTAGTGAAAGAAGAGCCTTTTACGTAGTGATCCAGAGTACCAAACGACGGCATATTGTTTTATGTTTTTGCAATAACACTAGGAAAAAAAACTTACGGTTGATGCAGATGCAGATGCACTCACACAGTCGTAGACCTTTGAGTGATGAATGAGATGAGACACAGCCGACGGCCTTTCGCGCAACGCAGCTCACTACTCACGGTGAATTCTCGCCGCTAATTCCGCCTCACTATTCTCACTGTGCGTAGCTCACGTTAGATGACCAGCAACAAGGCGCCAGATTTCTTTGTTCTTTTCACAATGTTCAATTGTGAATTTGTTCCACAGCAGATACAATTGCTATGGCGGTCACTGTAATTGCAACTGTAAACGATGAAAAGAACAAAAGATGACCACTGCACGTTAGACAAAATAACCACTTTTTAGCTTTTTATAAATCGAAAAATATATATATTTTTTTAAATGTTTCTTTAGCTTTTCTACTTCAATGGCTGCTTTTATTCAAACTGAATGTTCAACACTAGCACACCATCTATGCACAAGTTTTCACTACTCTGCAAACTCCAGTCACACTAGAATTTTCTTTGCTACAAGAAATATTCCGTTTGACACTTGTTTCGGCCGGAAAACGCGCGAAGGGATGCGTACCGTGCCGATACTGTCTGAGGTGAAACTTGATCAACAGAAGAAACCTCTTCTTGTAAAATATTGTTTTCCTCACTAAGCCTCAGACCGATTGCTCTAATGGTTTGAGAGCGTAAGGTTTACTGAGGGAGTTTTGGATTCAATATTTTACAAGTTCCAAGTGAACTTGTTGGGTGAGATTCCAAAAACCTAAGGGCTGGTTACTTGCAGCAGAAGTCCTGGCCTCTTTAGAGAGTTTGGTAACTACCTTGAACAAGGGTCGTCTTGACGAGGGACGGATAACTTTCTGAATGAAACACTAAATTTCAACTGACCTCTCTTCATATATTTCAAACATCCTTATATACTAGGCCTATGTCTAAAAGAATGACGTATTATCATATTATTTGCATTTCTCTATCATGTGCGGTACCTGCGTTTGCCCGTTGCAGTAGGGTCAAGATTAGGGCCCTATCTTTATCAGTTGTTATTTTTTCTCTGTCCTTTTCGTCTACTTCTACAGAGGCGACAGTCTCTTGTAATGACTAATCCTACAATGTTGAGGTGATAGATAGACTGATAATTGCGTCGGGTAGACCCGTCTGCGTCATAAATGAAAAATCTTGAAAAATTAATTTTAATTATATTGCGTTTGTAACACCGGCTCCTGTAAATGGACTAATTTACACAAATAATAAGCAATATCTGATAAAAGAGAAAGTATTTCAAACAAATCTGATTTTTCAAATGTATTTAAATATGTGATTGTTTTGTGTATCTGTTTAAAATGTGAAAAGAATTTTTTTTTTAAATCGTTATACTACTACGTGAGGATACATCCCCGGGGGAAGTCGCACACCGGGTACATCTGGTTTGTCTTCCACTGCTGCCTGGGATGGACTGGATGGTCCTGGGTTGGCCTTGTTATCATAATCAGTGGTCATGTTATCATAATCAGTGGTCGCCGTCCTGTTGATGTTTCTGAGGGTGTTGCGATGTGTCAAGAAGGTAGTTAGCGAATCCCAAAACGAGGCAAGGAGTTGCCAGCCGAATCCATATATTTCATAGAGGATGCGTCCATGCATCAATGTGTCGATGATAAACTTGAAGAATCGTCCGATCATATATAGACCGATAGCTGTCGATGTTACATTGCCTATCCATGTGGACCAAGATATCAATTTACTCCAGTATTTGTTGACCACGTTGTCGATTATTTTCTCAGAAACCAAAGCATCAAAATAAAATCCCTGTCGGTTTGGTGTTTGTCCTGCTAATAGTCTGTGAACAACATTTGATGCTATTCTACGGTCTCCTTGGTCGTAGATCATGGTTTTCATTTTCTGTAAACTTTCACTGTCGTATACTCCACTTTCCATTAGGTTGGGTAGAGGAGTGTAGGTCCATTTGGTGATGATATCGCTGGTGAGTTTATGGGGTGCAACTGTTTCTCTCATCCTGCCATCAGTGGTATACCAGCGTCCTCCGATTTGAAATTTGGCCGGAAGTAATGGTGTACAGTCGATCTCGGTTCCTCGTAATTGTAGTGTACGTGTAACTGGTGCTAAAAACATTGTCTGATTCCCAAACTTCACCGGAATCTCTTGATAACATATTTCTGACTCTATTGGTTTGACATAGACCGGTTTGCATTCGAGAACATGCAGCACTTCACCGGCAACGGTAAAAGGTTATTGCGGCCATAATAATTACAAAATGCACCATAGGAAAATCAAAATGCACCATAAATAATTAAGCAATGTACCGACAAAATGCACAGCTTTCTCCATAAATAAATAGAAATGTTCCATAATAAATTAAAAATGTAGCGGTAAACCAAAAGATTTTCTAGTTAAAAATGAAACATTGTATCAATAAAAAATTAAATAAAACACCATAAACAAATAAGTTTGCTCCATAAAAAATAATAAAAATATCCATAAATAATGAACATTTGCTCCATAACTATACCATATTTGCTCTATAAAAAATTAAAATTGCACCATAAATATCATCAAATTGCACCATTAACAAACTATAAATTTTACCTCAAAGAATGCAAAATCTACAAAAATTAATCAAATTCTGCATCATTAGCAGTATTTCAATGGCTAGTAGCACTGGAAATATGTAAGTATATAGTAATACAAGTACTCTTCGATATAACGTACAAAAAAGTCTTCTCTTTGTACGTTATATCGAAGTGTACGTTATATCGAAGCAGAGAAAAGTTTAATATTTTTATGCTAGTATTGATGTATTCGACGTGAAATTAATCCAAAATAATGATTTCGGTGATATTCACAAAACCAATAATGAAAAACTTGAGTTTTGACGAAAAAGTCATTTCGTTTTTTGTGCTTCGATATAACGTACATTTTGCTTCGATATAACGTACACTAAATTTTTCCCCAAATTGCGCTTATTCTGGGTAATATGGCTAATACTGCAACAAAACATATTCGTGGGAAAAATAAAAAAAATCAATGCTGTACGTTATATCGAAGCAAAATGTACGTTATATCGAATTCGCTATATCGAGGGTACGCTATATCGAGGGTACGTTATATCGAAGAATACCTGTATGTGGAATTTAAAAGGCTATATTCTGCACCTTCTGCCTAAATTAAAAAAAAATCAAATCTGACTATACATGTCAATGGTTGCTGGTGATTGATCTAAGCTGGTACCAATTGCACTGGGATCCAAATGAATAAGGGCTGGGACACTCCACTTATTCTAAAAGTGCAATTTAAGCAGCTCATACATTCTTGAACAATAACGGCGCCGGCCACGTCATTATAGTCAGTTAGGAAGGGAAAGGAATGTTCTAGCATTCTAGTGTGCTGGTTGTTGCTACTAAAGACCGGGATCACCTCTGCATCCCCACAACCAGCACGGATGCGATCCATGAATAGGGGTTATTTTTATAGTGTTCGTGATAGATTGTGTGGTGAATAAGGTGAATAAGGTCAAGCGGCACAGCACGCTTTGGTTGCATAACTTGTAGGCGTTATATATACGGATTCTTTTAATACATGCAGCGAAGCCTATGGATGCGTTGTAACTGTGTCGATTCGATTATAGGTAATCCACAAATCCATGAATTTGCCCGGTATAATGCAAACAGAGATGTTATCCCGTGAGCGTTAGCGAGTTCGAACAGCAAGCGATTATCCGGTAAATTGCATTCATAGTGTTTCCATCTTTTAAGTCGTTCTATCATAGATGCGTGCTTCGGTACATGGTTTCTGTTTATTTTCTTCTTACTTTTCATATTAACATTATCCCATCCACATCCTAAAACTATATGTCGTTGGACACTGCAGCAATGGTACAATAAGATTAAATTTATGTAGCTTTTACATTCTTTGTGGTGAAATTTACAATTTGTTTATGGTGCAATTTGATTATATTTATGGTGCAATTTCAATTTTTTATGGAGCAAATATGGTATAATTATGGAGCAAATGTTCATTATTTATGGATATTTTTATTATTTTTTATGGAGCAAACTTATTTGTTTATGGTGTTTTATTTAATTTTTTATTGATACAATGTTTCATTTTTAACTAGAATTTTTTTTGGTTTACCGCTACATTTTTAATTTATTATGGAACATTTATATTTATTTATGGAGAATGCTGTGCATTTTATCGGTACATTACTTAATTATTTATGGTGCATTTTTGTTTTTCTATGGTGCACTTTCGTTATCTATGGGTGCATTAAATAGGCTGCCACCGGCAACTACTGCTGTGAATCCTGATCTCTTCATGATGGTATTCACGAATTCAGTTGGATTAAGTCGGGCTAATGTAAGTTTCGTCTCCATTAGCGCCTTATCAATTTTGCACATCTCCACCATTACTGAATTATACACATCATCTAGCTTCTGTCCTATGTAGTTTTCCACCAGTGTTATTTTGGAGTTAAAGTAAGTGAAAATATCATGATTCCTGGCATTGGTGGGTTTCTTATGGAATGGTGTTGAAAATCCAACTGATTCTAGTATAAATATTCTCGGGTGATCAGTTTTATAACCCTGGTATCCACATATTTTCGATGTTCCTTTCGTTCGAATGGAAAACAAGTGGTAATCTGATATTGACGTATACACGGCAGGGTTATCCTTTCGTTGGGTATCGATATTAATTGTTTTATTTACAGATCCTTCGAATATAACTTCGAACTCTGTATCTTCGCACCTTTGATTCAAACTGATATCCCAGGTAGAATACCCATCCTCGGAATCTAAACATTTGCCATGAGAATATGGACATACTACACCATGTCTGAGAATGATTTGATCATTTTCTGTATCAATCATGGCTTCATAATTATAAAGTGAAATTTCATATTCGTAATACACCAGTGCGTTAGTCCATGTATATTCCGGTGTTCTGTAAGTTCCTCCACTGCATGAACTGGACCGGATACTGCCAATAATCAATGTTTCACCTCTGGTGGTACTATTCCTCTTTAGCTCACCAATCCGCTTGTCATGCGTAAGAGCTAATGCTCCTAGTAAGTGTGTCGTTTTACATTCTTCAGAAGTGAATTCCTTTACGATGTAGGAGTAGCTATGCTCGTAGTCTGAAATGTGTGAGTGCATGCCGCAGTATCGTATTGATCTTTTGAGGATCACCTTGCACTGATAGACCATTACCGAACTTTTGGTACTTCTTTGAAGAACTTGTATGGGAACTTCGGTTATTGACAAGTTCTTAATAGCAGGTAGGCAAGATGAAACATCTGTTAAAGAATAACTGGTCATATTGACCTCGGGACTAGCGCAATCATAACCTATCAGTCCTGACGTTTCCAAACCCAATATCGCGCAGATGAGATAGAAGAATGCTAACATAGTGAAGGTCCACATTGGTGTTCTTATTCTTGTCTTTCTTCTGGGTTTGTAAGAGTTTTGAGCATTAAGTTTATCTCTTATTTGCTTCACCTTATCAATGTCAATTTTCTGCCGCTTACCCCAGTTGGAAAAGTTTATATCAGCTTTCGTGATAATGGAAAGATTTTCGTCCATCTCGGTTATCTCCTTTTCTGGGTTTATAATCAGTTGTTTGGAGTCGAAACAAGATCCTACTCTTGTCTTGCAACTGTTCAATGACGATTTCTCATCACGATGATGATGCAACCTTGCAAGTTGAGATGTGGTCTTGGGTTGCTTAGGTGTTTTTTCCGTTGAAGATGAGTCACCTTTCACATCAAAAATTGCAACGTTACTCGATGCTCGTGTATAGGATCCTTTTGAAGTTTCTATATCGACAGATCTCACTTGTCCGTCTTGAGCCGTGTGTACCTTGACCACTCTTCCTTTCAACCATTCACCTTGTGGAAGACTTTTATCGGTGATAACAACAATGTCATCTACCTTTATAGGTTCCACCTTGTCGGTCCACTTATTTCTTTTAATGATGGTAGGTAGATACTCCTTTCTCCATTTATCCCAGAAGTACTGTGAATAATGTTGAACAAGCCTATAGTCCTGCTTACTTAGGCTGTTGCTGGATAGTGAAAGTGGTGGGACGTATTCGCCTGCACGTAGAATCAAGAAATGAAAAGGAGTTAGAGGCTCGTCATTAGGATTGTCTAATGGTATATGGGTGAGCGGTCTTGAATTCAATATATATTCGGCCTGGATAAGTGATGATCTTAATACTTCGACTGATGGAAGACGATCTTTTCTGGCGTGTAGCATGTTATTTAAACAGTTTTTAATTATGCGAATAAGTCGTTCCCAAGATCCTCCGAAGTGGGGTGCCACGGGTGGATTAAATCTCCATTTAATTTCCATTGCTGCAGCTTGCCGTTCTCCCATGATGTCGTTTATCTCCTTGATTAATATCTGCATTTGTTTGTTTGCACCAACAAAATTTGTGCCGTTATCACTGTAGAGATGCGAAATTTTTCCTCTTCTATTCTGGAAATTCCGCAGGCACATAATAAATGCATCAGTAGTCATGTTTTCTGCAAGTTCAATATGACTTGCCCGAGTCGTCATGCATGTAAATATAACTCCCCATCTTTTTTCCACAGATCTATGGACCCTAACTTCTATCGGTCCGAAGTAGTCCACTCCAGTATGAGTAAAGGTGGGATTCATTAGACTCAAACGACAATCAGGTAATGCGGCCATTTGTGGATGTGCAGGTATAGCTTTCCTAATCTTGCATACCTGGCAGTTGCTCTTGATATTTTTCAATAGTGCCCGAGACTTAATTACCCAATACTTCTGATACACTGCTGCCAAAACTGCTTCATCGGTTTGATGCAGAAATTTCTCGTGGTATCTTTGCATGATGAGTCTAGTGATGTGATGTTTATAAGGTAGTATAAATGGTTGTCGAGTAGTTTCTGGTACGATGTTCGTTTGACTCAAACGGCTGCAAAATATCATTACACCTCGTTCGTTTAATGCTGGCGTGAGGCAGGCAATTTTGCTGCGTATTGTCAGCCTACCGTTTTTAGTCAAATCTTTCATCTCTTCGGTGAAAACATCCCATTGTGCCTTTCGTATCAGTATTTGTTCCGCTACCTCTCTGTCGTCATCACTAATATGTTTCTGGAAGTTTTTCTTATCTTTGACCCAGTCCACGAATTTCTTTATCACGCACATTCGGTTAAGCAACTTGACCCAACGAGAATATCGGATTTCTTCGATAAAGTCAAGATCTGCTTCATCCGATGTGTGAAACATAAGAGTGACATCTCTAAGTTCCTCCGTTGTATTTCGTGAAAATCTGGAGCTTGGCCAACATGATTCTGGATCCTTAAGAAATTTTGGCCCTGAAATCCACTTAGAATTTTTCACCATTTTTGTGCCTTCATCAGCTGGATTCATTTCCGTAGGAACATATCGCCATTGATCCATCGTTGTTGTATCAAGTAGTTCTCCGATGCGATGTGCTACAAACTGCTTGTAGTTTCTGTGATCTGAATTAATCCAAGAAAGCACAGTTTGTGAATCGGACCAAAATATGGTTCTATCCGGCCTTTTCCGTAATTCCTTATGGATAGTTTCCGCCAATCTGGTTCCAAGAATGGCTGCCATAAGTTCTAGTCTTGGAATTGATAACTTTCTAATCGGTGCTACTCTTGATTTGGCTGATAGCAATCTTACACTTGTTGTATTATTTAGTTTATCAATTCCTCTAACGTATATGGTAGCACAAAAGGCGTATTCTGATGCATCAACAAACACATGGAGTTCAAATCTCCGGCTTTGTTTATCCATAATACATCTGTTGATTACAATAGTTTTTGCAGATTCAATTAGGCTGAGCCAATGTTTCCATCTTTTGTACAAATGATCCGAAATGTCTTCATCCCAGTTGGAAGACTCCTTATGCATTTCTTGCATTATGATTTTACCATGAATGGTAAGATGTGAAATAAGTCCCAACGGGTCATAAATACTCATGATGAAAGAAAGAACTTCGCGTTTAGTAGGTTTTCGTGTTGAATTTCTTACTTCCAAGGGTAACTTCTCAAAATTCAACTCAAAACTGAAGTAATCCATTTTAGTATTCCAGTACAATCCGAGTACTTTTTCAGTTTGTGAATCTTTGTCGTTCATAACTCGTATCTTTCCAGTTTTAATGCGATTGCTTGGTAACGATGCAAGCAATATTTGTTCGTTAGATACAAAATCTCTAATGAAGAAACTAGCATGATCATGTATAGAGATTACATCGTTAACTGTTTTGATTGCATTGTCCATTGAGTCAAAACTGTCCATGTAGTCGTCTACATAGTGCTGCTTGATGATTGCTTCAGATGCTTGGGGATTCGAATCCTTGAATAAACTGGCGTTGTAGTTCTTTACTGCTTGTGCGCATGCCGGTGAGCATGTTGATCCAAATATCATTACTTGCATGCAGTAAATCTCTGGATTACGAGTTTGATCACAATTTCTCCACAAGAAGCATTGTTTACGCTGATCTTCTTTCTTTATGGCGACCTGACTGAACATTTCTTTTATATCGGCCGCCACTGCAATTGCTCCTTCTCGGAATCTGATCGTTATGCCAAATGATGAGGTAGTAGCATCTGGTCCAGCTAGTAACATAGAGTTAAAAGATACTCCATTTATCTTAGCGGCGGCGTCGAAAACTAATCTGAGTTTTTTCTTATTCTCTACTATGAAGTGAGGAAGATAATACGCATCATTGGACCAACTTTTAATTTCTGACGGTGTGAGTTTTCTAGCGTATCCTTTGTTAATATAATCTTTCATCGTTTGAATGGCCCATTCTCTGGTTGCTTCCTCGTTTTTTAACTTTCGCTCCATGTTTTCTAATCGTTTGTATGCGTTGTTGAAGCTTTTCGGGAACTTTGGATTATCGTATTTCCATAGCAGACCTATTTCATAGCGTACACCTTTCCGTTTCAACGTTTCGTCTATTAAATATTTGGCTCTAATCACTTCTTTCGACTGTGGTAAATTCAGCGGGATCTTTACACCGAAATCCTCAATAGAAATATGTCTTTTGATGAGGTCTGATAGTTCAGTGTCTTCTTGAATCACCATCAGGTGTTTCGCCTTTACCACTTCACTAATATTCCCGAATATCAACCAACCTAACAAAGTCTTGATGGCTATTGGATTATTGGGTCCACCAATACGTGTTTCATATGGAACCAATAAATGGCTATGGTTCAATCCAATTAATAACTTTGGTTGTTCCTTCAGATAGCTTTTTATAGGCAGATCTCTTAAGTACGAATATTTTTGTGCTAGTTCATCATAGTCGAGGGATTGGATCGGTAAATGCAGATCCTCGGCTGTTCTCACTTCAGCCATACTATAAAATCGATCTGTTGTTCCGCTTATCTGGAATTTTACAAGTTTGCTGTCGCGTTCTTCTCTTGATACATTATTCGTCCATTTCAATGTGAGTGGTTCGCTGGACCCTTTTAGATTCAATTCCTTGGCCACTTGATTATCGATTAACGTTAAAGATGATCCAGGGTCGAGGAAGGCACTTGTATGAACACTAATCGGTCCGTTTTTCAAAGTTATAGGTATTATTTGATAGAATACCTGATCACGACTATGATGAGCATGTGTTGATCCGGTGACTGTTTTTATTGTTTCTTCCGATGGTTGCCTTTCCTTGTATGTTTTTACAAATCCTCCATGTAGCAGTTTATGGTGTCGACCAGGACAATTGTCTATTCCGCATTTTTTTTGTGAATAGCATTTTTTGTAGTTATGTGGCTTAAGGCACTTTGTACATAACTTAAGTTTGAAAACCTTGGTGACTCTTTCTTGTGGGCATAGCTTCGTAAAAAAATAGCAATCTTCTATTTTGTGCGCCGAATTGCATATGCGACAATGTTCTCGTGGCTGCTCCCTATTTTTGTCGTGATGAACATTCATTCGTCCTTTTTTCTCCGGTGCCGACGTGCACATTTGCATGTTGTTCATTGCTAGTTGTGTGGCAGCGTGTGGTTTAATCCAAGTATTTAATTCTGTCAATGCAGGTTGTCTCTGATGTTGTGTCACATATTTCTGGGTGTATTCAACCCAATTCACTTGTAGATTGTATGGAAGTTTCCAAATGAGTTCTTCCAATAATCGCGGATCTGTTAATAAATCTGCTCGATTTAAAGTGTTCATATTTATGATGAAGCAATCTAGCTTATCCGCTATTTCATTAATGGTTTTGTTGCCGAGTTTTTTTATTCTTTCTAAATCTCCTCGCAGCTCTCTGCAAATCATAGAAGCCTGGCCAAATTGTTCCTCCAATTTCCGCATAATGTGTGGAACATTATTTGCACTTATCATTAGCGGCTGCACGGATTTTGCTGCTGTCCCTTTCAACGCTTTTTCCAGTCGTGAAAGATTGTCTAAATTTGAATACTCGGCTTGAGTTGTTGTGACATCGAATGCATTTTTAAATTTAGACCAATCTTTTGGGTTACCGTCGAAGTGCGGTAACTCCATCAATATTTGTTTCTGGTTCCACAAAAACATGTTGCGTTGGAAGTCTTCTTGTTGCTTGTTCTCGATTACTTCTGGTTTCACGTTTGATGCTGAATTCAATTTCATTTGTGCCAATTCACCCTGCAGTTTTTTGATCAAGTCTTCCGTCTTCTTGATGTGATCGACTTCTTGCTCCATCTTGGTGATTTTCTTTTTATAACAATTCATGCATACCCAGCTTTCTTTGTCGTCCGGTAAATTTTTGAGGCTAGCACACTTTTTGTGATACCAAGTGTCGCATAAATCACATGCAACTAAGTCATCGTAAGTGTTGGGTTCTTCGCAGGCACCGCAGCTCCACAAATCTTCAGGAGCGATACTCTTTTTTGCCATCTTAAAGGTTTTCTTGGGTTTTATTGCCCCGGCGCAGTTTTGAGATACCTGCCTCCGTGCCGGGAATGACAATTCAATTTGTTTCCCTTCCGCAGTTAAAAAATACCTGCCTCCGTGGTTGGGATAGATGAGTTTTGAAATACCTGCCTCCGTGCCGGGAAAGACGGTTTAATTTGTTGCCTTTCCGCAGTTTTTACGATGCTGGTCCTGATCCTGGTGGTCGGTGTGATTTTTGTGATATTCGTCGGATTTTTCTCGTCGACTTTTCACTTGCTGCTCTTCTGGCGTCAGCAACACCTTTTTACTTTTACTGAGTTCGCGATTTTGGATTCCTCTCTGGAATAACCACCAAATGTTTCGGCCGGAAAACGCGCGAAGGGATGCGTACCGTGCCGATACTGTCTGAGGTGAAACTTGATCAACAGAAGAAACCTCTTCTTGTAAAATATTGTTTTCCTCACTAAGCCTCAGACCGATTGCTCTAATGGTTTGAGAGCGTAAGGTTTACTGAGGGAGTTTTGGATTCAATATTTTACAAGTTCCAAGTGAACTTGTTGGGTGAGATTCCAAAAACCTAAGGGCTGGTTACTTGCAGCAGAAGTCCTGGCCTCTTTAGAGAGTTTGGTAACTACCTTGAACAAGGGTCGTCTTGACGAGGGACGGATAACTTTCTGAATGAAACACTAAATTTCAACTGACCTCTCTTCATATATTTCAAACATCCTTATATACTAGGCCTATGTCTAAAAGAATGACGTATTATCATATTATTTGCATTTCTCTATCATGTGCGGTACCTGCGTTTGCCCGTTGCAGTAGGGTCAAGATTAGGGCCCTATCTTTATCAGTTGTTATTTTTTCTCTGTCCTTTTCGTCTACTTCTACAGAGGCGACAGTCTCTTGTAATGACTAATCCTACAATGTTGAGGTGATAGATAGACTGATAATTGCGTCGGGTAGACCCGTCTGCGTCATAAATGAAAAATCTTGAAAAATTAATTTTAATTATATTGCGTTTGTAACAACACTACTCAATCCAATTTACCTTCGTCGCCAGCTGTTATATTTTAACAATTTAAATAAATTATACTTTAATTGGGAACTTCGTTCATTTGATCAAATTGAAGAAAAACACAACTATTCTCGTTGGAGTCACAGATCAATCTGACCCTATTTTATTTCATTCTCTTTTCTCTCAGTTCTCTCACTTGAAGAGGTATTGGAAACCGATCTAACACACTGAACACTGAACGCGTTACATCTTTAAAATATCGATTGCGCAATACGCAACCCCGTTGAAGTACCGTCAATAGAAGGAAGCCGTTATTTCCTAACTTTTACGGATGATGCAAGTCGGAAAGTGTTCGTGTATTTTTTGACATCGAAGAGTCAGGTGGTCGAAGCATACGAGGGCTTTTAAGCGATCGTTAGAAGTAATTACGCCAGAAGAGGCGTGGACCCAAATGAAGCCAAATCTTCAGCATCTAAAAGTTTTCGGTTCAAGAGCAATGTATCACATTCCAAAACAAAAGCGAAGGAAGTTCGATTCAAAGTCTGTGGAAGGAATCTTTATCGGATATGCCGAGAACTCAAAGGGTACAGAATCTACGGCCCGGACTTGAGGATCTCATCATCAGTCGGGACGTGGTGATAGTGAGCGAAGGCGAGTTTGGATCGAGCGAACGACAACTAGTTGATTTCAAGGAACTTTATACTTGGATTGAGCCAGAAGAGCAGATTGAAGTTGAGGCGACTGGAACTACATCCGTGGTTCAACACAAAGATCAGGCGAACTGTAGTGACCCCGTCGGTTTCATAGATGCCATGCCTGATTGTGCGCTCCCACTGCAACTTACAAGACCAGCTGAACAGGAGCAATGGTTGAAGCGCAGCCGTCGGGAGCGCATTCCAGGCAAGTATACCGATTTTGTGTGGTATAGCCAAAATGCTGTCCCAGATTTCCCCCAACAGTTGGATGTGACAATGGTCGACCATGATGACCACCCGAAAACAGTTACCGAGGCGTTACAGCGAGATGGGAGTAAGCAGTAAGCAATGAACGATGAGAGCTCTGGAGGAGAATGAAACTTGAGAGTTGACCGATCTTCCCCCAGGCAGAAAGGCGATTCGATGGAAATTGATTTTTAAAACCAAACGTGGAGCTGATGGACATGTGGAGCGGCACAAAGCGCGACTGCCTGGTAGTGAAGGGATGATCGCAGAAACCCGGAATTGATTACACCGAAGTCTATAGGGCACTGCATGAAATTCTCTCCTTCTCTTCCACTCTTTCAGAAATGTTGTAAACAACAAGGCCAAGAAACTTCAAAATCCCATACAAAATCAAAACAATGCAGTGCCCTATTCACCAGTTGGGCACTCCACAAAGTTCTTTCCTTCTCTTTCACTCATACAGAAATTTTGTAAACAACAAGGCCAAGAAACGTCAAATTCCCATACAAAAACAAAACAATGCAGTGCCCAGTTGTTCGCTACCTGTTGGCCCCAGCGGTGCAATTCAATTTTGACATCGAGCAAATGGAGAATTAAATTCTTAAATCTTAAATTTTTTGCAGGGCAAGTTGAAGGATGAGAATATTTACATGGAGCAACCTGAACGCTTCACTGGCGACCCAAAGAAGGAGTGTAAGCCAATCGAGATGGGTTTGGAAAAACCAGCTGAACGAAGCACTACAAGAATTCGACCTTACAAGATCTCATCATGATGCGTGCCTGTATTTCATTATTGACGGATAGCTCTTTGTAAGCAGCATTCAAAATGGTGATCGCTCTGAAGTTCTCACATTCCAAATGGTCGCCTTTCTGGTGAATGGGACAGGTTACCCCTTCATTCCACTTCTCTGGTAGCTCAAGAAAAGCACATGCCGCTCTGTCACTTCTGATTTTTTTTTGTCTGTATTAACGAGATTTTAAACCCTAGGCTAGTTCATCTCGGGACCCACGTTTTGCTTCCCTTCCGAAGGAAGAAGGAAGAAAGTCACTTTTGACTGTGAAGCCAGGTGTGAAGGCAAAAACGGACGATTTTTGGGACTGTTCGTGGCACGAACGTTCCAATCCACCGTGTTCGATAAGCGAATGCTCGCATAATAAAATGGACGAAGGAAATCGAGGAATTAATCCATTTGATCGGCTGAACCCAATTAAATTGGTATGAAGTACGCAGTTCTACCTGGAGTAGAATTACGTTTTGCTTTTCCGTGACGCCATCATGGGAAACCCATGTCACTTTGTAACGATCCTTCAATCACCATGTCGCTTATTACTACGACATCACAGCCATTATGACATGCTCATAGTCCGAGTTCAAAGTTCTCCTTGTCTTGCATTTCGGCAGCATCAGTTGGCGCGTTACACTGGATCACAGTAAGTGTTCGAACCCATTTTCTGGATGTGGCCACAGTCATCCTCTCATCAATAGGTTTCCTCTTCATGAGCGCAGCGCTGAGCAGAAAAAAAAACTCCACTTCACGGTAACGAGGAGCGTGCTCACCTCGTTGACCAGAGTATACCAATCGTTGTTCTCCATAAGGCATGCCTCATTGCACTATGGGCCAGAAATCAAAATTTCGCGACAAAATTCAAAAAAGTTGTTTTTCTAAGATCAATCAATTTTCATATTTGTATGATTGTTTGGGCTATGTTTGATTATATACCGACTGATTTTTTCGATTTGTAACAAAATTATATCGTTTTTTGTATGGAGAAAGCGAAAATTCTCGATTTCAACCAATATTTAGAAAAATGTGATTTGTGGTAAAAAATGTGCCCAACAAGTATAACGCATACATTTCTTAACAGTAAATTTAGTATATTTTGCATATTTGGTGCAGAAATTGCGATGCTTTCAAGTTTAAAAATAAGTTTTACAATATTTACTAAAATTTTACGGTTTATTTGCCTATGTGTTCAGAAAGTAGGAGTATTCAACCGTATTCGACATGCAACCGGTCTAGGATGCTAGTTTAGACTCTTCTTTTTCGAATGCTTCCGGACTTTTTTGCGGGAATTTGCGGGAAACCAAGTTAGAGTAATTTTAGTGCTTGGTTTAATTTTACAATATTTAACGCTATGCTTAAATAATCATCCACTCTTGCCATTACGACGCAATGACTTTATGGCTTGTGAAGAAATATACATAGCAACAAACAACTACCATTCTGGAAGATTTTGTTTTAGATATAAATGTGATTATAAGCTTTTAAATCAAGACCACACACTTACTCAATGTGCAAAGTTTCGGTACATCAATCCGTGTGATCAATTAGAATTTTAAATTTCTCAACGTACACACATATGTACAGATGGATATATTATTAATGAAATTAGGAACAAATCCACAGCTCAAGTGAGATTTGACTTTACGATCCTTATATGCTATACAAGTGCTTTACTGACATAGCTACCGAGCCAATCAATGACACGGCATTTTAAATATTACAAGGAAATTTAAATATGTCTATTTATCGCAAATATATCCATCCCACTTGTACATATGTACAAAGAGCGAGCGTAATTTATTTATTGTTCAAATATCGGCTCCGAGCCATTTGGCCGACTGTCATTTGGGTGATTGCCGCTTGGTCGAACGCCATTTGGCCGAAAGGGTCATTTGACCGAACGCCATTTGGCTTAATGCCGTTAGGTTGAAGAAGAAACGATCGTGTCATTGTTCTCCACGTCAGTATAACTCAAAATAATCGCCTATGATTAAAAGGAGGAAAAATCTCTGGTAAAATATTGACAGTTTCAACACCAACTAATCCCTGAATTGCAAAACTAGAAAGAATAGACAATGATTGGAAAAAGGAAGATGGAAAAATTAATGATGATCAAATTGGCAGCTAGAATGTGAAAAGGATTTTTTGAATTATTTTGAACATAATTCGATCAAGCGGCATTCGGCCAAATGTCGGACATCTAAAAAACCTGAGCAGCGGATTTTTTTACCAAAAACTTATCCATATATACATAAATTGAGCTTATTGAAAATCATAATTGACCACGCGAGTTGATGTACTGATACTTTGCACTTTGAGTAAGTGTGTGGTATTGACTTGAACGCCTACAGTCACAGTCTTACCTGAAACGAAACCTTCCAGAATAATGGTAGTTTGTTGCTATGTGTATTGTTTCGCAAGCCATAAAGAGATTGAGTCGTAATAGAAAAAGTGGATCTTAGAGTGGATAGTTATTGAAGCACAGCGTAAAACATAGTTTTGTAAAATTAACGCATGCACAAAAATCACTATATTTTGGTTTCCCACAAATTCCCGCAAAAAAGTCCGGTAGCATCCTAAAAAGAAGAGTCTCAACTACTTCCTAGACCAGTTGCATATCGAACACGGTCGAATACTACTACTTTTTGAACAAATTGGCAAATAAGCCGTAAATTTTGAGTAAATATTGTAAAAGTTTAATTTAAACTTGAAGACATCACAATTCGTGCATCAAATATGCAAAATATACTAAATATACTGTAGTGAAATGTAGGCGATATATTTGTTGGGAAAATTTTCCACCAGAAATTACATTTTTCTTGCTGATGCGAATACACCACGGGAATGGTGTAAAGTATCACTAATAAAGAAACAAACATTTTCCTTAATATTATTTAAAATCAAGATTTTTCGCTTATAAGAAGTTTCTCCATACAAAAAACTATACAATTTTGTTACAAATCAAACAAAATCAGTCGGTATATAATCAATTATAGCCCAAACAATCATACAAATATAAAAATTGATTGATTTAAAAAAATAACAACTTTTTTGAATTTTGTCGCGAAATTTTGATTTCTGGCCCATAGTGCATTGGTTAGTTGTGTCAGTTTACCCTGCTGGGCTAGAATAAGTACAATCCAAGTTACAATTATTATCCGTCGTTCCGCGCTGAAAATCGTTGCCGTTGGTCCAGTGCATAATCGTTCGTTTTGGTTTCTGTATCGATTTTCGGGTTTTGAGAACAGTAGGTTGTTGGCCAGAGGTCCTTTATCCACCGTGGTTGGGGTTCCACCTTAGGTATAGCTTCCGGTGGAGGAGAATTTCATACTCAACCGCTGAACAATTTACCAGTGGTATCGAGGGTGGCTAGTGGCCAGATATGTACGTTCCCGATATGACGACCGCGTCCTTTTTCTCCTGGGGGCCATCTCCTCGACTGTGTTTCCATTCTCCGGTAGAGGCAAACTTTGCTGGGAATAAACAACCGACTGTTGGAACCGTCGACATCGTTGCTGTCGGTGCGTGAACCGAAAGGTGGAAGGTAGAAACGTGAAGCTAGACCGGACCTTCAAGACGTGGGTACTAGTAACATGTAAAAACTCCTAATTACCACGTCGTGAATGTGATTTATAGAGTAGGTTCACATTTTTTTTTATCGCTCTATTCCTATGGTTGTATACCTTTCGTTTTTTTTAAAGCAACACTCGACCCCCGTCATTATCGGGCAGTCGCTTTTGGCTGAGAAAATCCCGAATATTTCCCGACCGCGCGAGCCAACCCCTTCGGTCGGCAGTTGCCAGAATTTCCTATAACTAATTTTTCGAGATTTAATTAATGCTGGTCTCGGTGCGGTAGTAGTCGAGGCATTTGTATTCACTTGCATCAAAAATCACCCATGCATGCGTTTGCATGCATTATTTAAGGGACGCATCAGGGAGAAGGGTCAGAGCTTCGGCTCCGGTTCGAGCCGGAAGGCGAATTAGCATCCTTGCCTTGATTTAGGGGGCAGCGACGCAGACCGGGCCCGGAGGGTTTTTATTGATTCAGTTGTTTCAGAAGCGACCGACCCCGGCAATGGGATGTATGCAAATAATAATTTATCGTATTTTGTTTGGCACAGTGTGTGGGATCTGCGCTCTGTACGTCTGGAAAATGTTATTCGGATTTCAAAATGTTGAAATGTTTATTCTGCTGTCTACTGGTGCACCTAATGCATGAAATTTTAAGGTATTTGAAGTAGATTACTCTAAGTAAGTCTTCGTGGTCTGCTATATTTGAGCTAAGCATTCGCTTTTTACACTTTTATATGAGTTATTTTTCAGTTAGCATTAATCCAGACATCATTAGAGGTTAACTGACGTCGATCTTTATAACCAAACCACACAACATCCATAGCTAAAACTCAGCACATCTACAAACGCCACGCCACGATGTAATAACTTATTTGTATCGATTTGACCCGGGGCGTAAAAATAACTCTTTCTTCCCCAGCACATATATATTGATCAATCAGATAACGAAACACGAAAGGTCTTGAAAGGCGGTTGGATGGCCAACATCGGCGTTGTTGTGTGCCATGGAGGTTCCATAATAATGGCACATAGTAAGTAGAAAGGCGCAGGTACCAAAAAGCAACAGTCCACAACATTAAATTTTCTCCTAAGGAGCATTTACGATGAATGAACGAAGGGCTCGCAGAGATCGCTAAGGAGTGAACGAGCTCTGATTTTTCGGCCCACTCTCCTTCTCTGAGTTGGAGCTATGTTCGGTGGGGTCATCCATAGTTTCCCTGTTGAAGGTAATTATAACAATGATGTAACAATACAAAAACCACGAAAACCACGAAAAAACGAGATTCTCGAAATAGTTTCTATATTAATCTTGCATTTATCTACCCACTTTGATACCTTGTTGGCTACAAAGTAACTTTACTCCAGCGCCGAGTCCTGGGCGATGGTTCCTCCAGTTTCTCCGAATGTGTAGGGACAGACAGACAGACAGACAGACAGACAGACAGACAGACAGACAGACAGACAGACAGACAGACAGACAGACAGACAGACAGACAGACAGACAGACAGACAGACAGACAGACAGACAGACAGACAGACAGACAGACAGACAGACAGACAGACAGACAGACAGACAGACAGACAGACAGACAGACAGACAGACAGACAGACAGACAGACAGACAGACAGACAGACAGACAGACAGACAGACAGACAGACAGACAGACAGACAGACAGACAGACAGACAGACAGACAGACAGACAGACAGACAGACAGACAGACAGACAGACAGACAGACAGACAGACAGACAGACAGACAGACAGACACTAATTTATGTGGGTTGGCTCTTTTCGGTGACATAAGAAAAAAGCAGCATAATTCGCGTTACGCGTTTCGGCTTACTACTCTTCAGCCCTCTTCAGACGCAACATGCTGAATGTGACCATCAGCTCGGTCTGTCTGTGATTAGTAAAATTCCACGGTGATCAATCCCGATCAGTAGACAGACAGACAGACAGACAGACAGACAGACAGACAGACAGACACTGATCGGGATTGATCACCGTGGAATTTTACTAATTTATGTGGGTTGGCTCTTTTCGGTGACATAAGAAAAAGCTACATAATTCGCGTTACGCAGGAATTCGCAAAAGCAATACCTGAAGGAGAATCCGAATCTGGTGGTAACAAAGGCAGATAAAGGAAGCAAAACAGTTATCTTGGACGCTGAAGAATACCACAGCAAGATGCAGAGCCTTCTCGAAGACGAAAGCACCTACAAGAAGTTACCATCGAATCCAACGAACAAGATCCTGAAGAAAATCAACGGTATAATCGATAAGTGGCATAGAAGTGGATACATCTACTTCCGTATCCAACGGAAATTGAAAGAATCCAGTTGCAACTCTCCCAGGATATACGGGCTTCCGAAAACACACAAGGAAAACAGACCAATGCGCCCGGTAGTTTTTCTAGGTGTGTAGATTACAGGCAGGCAGTACGACGTTTGCCGGGACAGCTAGTTAAAGATAAAACTGAATCAACAATATTTCCCCATAATACAAGGTTCGTGGCCGTCAATGTTCAACCTCGGTCACGCCCTATGATCGCCAGATCTCTTTCTATCTGATCAGCTCAACTTGAACGCTATCCTCCAAGTCTTCTGGTACTGTCCGGATCTCTTGCAAACACTTTGCTTTTGCATGGTTGTTTTCCGGCATTCTCACAACATACCCTGCCCATCGTACCCTTCCAGCTTCTGCAACCTTCCAGATACTCGTGATTCTTTTTCGCCGCCACACACCGTTGTCCTGCACACCACCAAAGATGGTCCCAAGTACCCGACACTCCAATATTAAGAATGCTTGCATACATGTCCTCCTCGAGCATGATCCAGGTCTTGTGCCCGTAGAGCACCACTGGTCTTATCAGCGTCTTGTACATGGTGCACTTGGTGCGGAGATAAATCTTTTTCGACCGCAGGATCTTATGGAGTTCATAGTAGGCCCGACTTCCACTGATGATGCACCTTCGTATACCTCAACTCATGTCATTGTTGACCGTTAGCAAGGAAACCTGGTAGACGAATTCTCCTACCACCTCAAAAGCATCGTCTATCGTAACACTACTGACTAGACTTGGTTCCGCCTGCCTGCCAGCATGTACATACTTTGTTTTCGACGCGTTCACCGTGAGTTCGATCTTTCCTGCTTTAAGGCGGATGTACAGTTTTGCCATCGTTCCAAATATTCTAGCAATAATATCCGTGTCATCCGCAAAGCAGAAAATCGTGCTTCGTCTGTTCAGCCCGGTTCGTCGCATTACACTTTCCAGGATGATGTTGAACAGCAGGTATATGTAAGAGTCCATCATCTTGTCGTAGTCTCCGGCGAGTTTCGAACGAACTAGACAGATCGCCGAAACCCTTTCGCAGTTTCTTACATTCCATCGTCGATTTGAGCTTCCCGGTGAAGCCGTTCTCGTCTATGATTTTCCGTTGCTCTCTGCGGTCGATACTGTCGTACACCGCCTTGAAGTCAATGAACAGGTGGGGCATAAAGACCTGGTATTCGCGGCATTTTTGGATGATTTGCCGCACAGTGAATATTTGATCCATCGTCGTGCGGCCGACAACTTGATAACTTCCCACGAACTCATTAATTTTCGGTGAAAGACGATGGAATATGATCTGGGATAACACTGTGTAGGCAGCATTCAGAATTGTGTTCGCTGGGAAGTTCTCGACCTCTAACTTGTTACATTTGTTGTAGATGGCGCAAATGACCGCTTCCTTCAACTCCTCCAGACTATTAGCCGGTTCCCACAGGGGTTGGTTACCCGATCTCCCTGAAGGTTGCTCGTATTTCGGCCGGTGACGCCACTCGGAGGTAAGGCTCCGAGTTGAATGGCAAGAGGCTGAAGGACCTTATATGAGGTTATCTCAAGTATATATCAAGTATATAAAAAAAAGACAATTACACCGTCTTCGACCTTGCGGCCTCTACAGACTGAACAATACTAACATTTGACAACGGACAACACATATAACACCCAGTGGCCCAGTGGAGAATTTTTCGTCCGACGAAAAGTTTTCCCCGACTGGAGCGGGAATCGAACCCACACTCCGAGGCTTACGAGACACCTAAACGACTGACGCCGCTAACCGCTCGGCCACGAAGCCCACAAATATATAGTAGTATATATCAAGTTATCTCATGTAGCAGGAAGAAAACTCCCGTTCTCTTTCCGTGAATTGACATAAAAGAAGATGGTATGCGTTGTGTATGTTTTTGTATCCGCACATAATCAGTAATACAAATTACCGCATGACGGTTGTACTTTCATCCGTAGATAGCGCTGCGGTAGTGTCTCGCCGAGCATCAGTGGAGTGGGCGTTCTTGATACTATAATTCTTTGCCGTTAGGCTAAGCTTTAAGTACCGTAAAACGGGGTATCATTGATCAGCAGGGTAACATTGATAGGCTTGACCGACCTCTTGAAATGTTCAAACCAGCATTTTACATTGAATCAGTTTCTGCTATCGAATAGTATATCCTAATCTGCTATTATTTAGCTATTAAATGACATGTAATTCATTAAAATTAAATATAATAAACATTGAAATAAATCGATTTTTCCATAGCTGTATTTTTAACGCAATGAGATACATTGTTTAACATTCATGCATGGCATAAATACTAGATACAATATGAGGTTCGAAATCACTGTATTACTTCAGTATGATATCCCGGAGTTGGATTTAAAAAACGAACCTTTTATAAAAATGTTCTTTTGCAATAAAATATACGATTCATTGTCGCGTTTATCTTAAGCTGCTAGTACACAGGGTCAAATATTTGTCCAAAAAGAAACCAATGCTCAAACATCTTGTTTGACTCGATCGAATTTTCATTAGTGTCAAACTGATGTTGTTTCTTGAGTTCTTTCCTTGTCAAATATTTGACCCTGTGTACTACTGGCTTTAGATTCTCAGCAAGCTGCGTTCGAAACGCGCAGCCTCAGATCGCGCCAGTCCGCGCACGTATGATTTGTACACGGTGTGCACCTTGGCTAAAACTGTTTTGCAGCCACCGCCGGGTGGAGCTGTCAGCCGCCGTGTACAAATCAAACGGGCGCAATCTTATGGCGGCTGACTCAGATCAGCAGGATCTGGGTGAATAAGCTAGGATGCACAATATTAAAAGTAGGCTATCAATTCCTTAAGCTATTGCCTACCTTCAGGAATTATTCGCGGTTTGGGGGATTTTAACCCTAAAAGAACTAAAAAAAATACATAACTTGTAAGAATTTGGACAACATACAGTCAGGTCTTTTTTTACGCGGTTTTGATTTACGCGGCCGCGTAAAAAAAAACTCCATACAAAAAAAAATTTCATCGTCTTATTTTTGCATGATTCGTCGAGAAATAGTGAGACTTTTTTTACGCGGTTTTTTTGAATTTTGAACTGAGTTTTTTTTTACGCGGTACGTATCCCCCGCGTAAAAAAAAACCTGACTGTATTCGAAATCAGCGACCCCGAATTTAGTCGAATTTAGTAAGTAAGGGTATTTTCAACACCAACAAACATTGACCACTGCACAATGGGTCCAGAGCCGTGTTTACGAAGACAAAAATGTTTGTGCCTGAACCTTAAGCTTTAGATACACGGTGTTTTTGGGAAAGTTTCTTCTTATTTTTCGACCTTTTTTATCATTATTGTGAAATTAGGGTGGTCCCTCTAGTTTCGCTGATCCAAACATCTGCTTTTTAATAGTTTTATGTACGTTCACAAAATGTTCTTCAAGGTTGTAAAAGAACTTATTTGGAGCAAGTTTGCCGAAGAAACCATTATTCTATCTCTTATGGTTCCTAACTTATAATTTTTTAAAAGATTCATGTTAGGGTGATCCATGAATTGCAGTTTTCCTGAAATAACTTTGTATTCGTTCGTTTTTAGTAAATACTTTGTTCCGAGCACTTTTAGAACTATCAACGACGCACATATTTTCCAAAGAGCTCAAAGTTCTAACTCTCATAGTTAAAAAGATACATATTGGCCTTTTTATTCGAAAAATCACTTTTTTTTTAATGTAATATCTAAAAAAGGAGCAAATGGATTTTCAATCTCTCGGTTGCATTGGAAAGATCGTACACTGTTCTATTTCTGGTGAATAAACTCCAGGTACCTTTTTTGTTTAAAACTTTTTATTGAGTTTTGAAAATGCGATTATTTTCATGGAAATGCAGTTGTAACTTTGAAAATTGATTAGATACAACTTTGGCGTCTTCGACAAAATTGTGAGTTTTTGGCTGCTCTAAAAGTGCCCAGAACAAAGTATTGCGAAAAAATCAACACATAACATTATATTGAAGAAAAACCGATTTTCATATGGAAAGCGGAACAATTTCAGCAAACTCGACTAGTCTTTGTTAGATAGAACGAAGTAGCCATGTCGAAAATGTTTAAATTTGCTTATAGTCCATAATTCGTCAATGAACTCAAATTAAAATGTGATTTTGAGCTGATTTTCATCAATTTAATTTCAATTTCATCACTTCAATGTATGGATAGTGAAAATGTCAATCACTAGTATATGTTTATGTTAACGTAAAAGCCTATCAAAGTTACATGATTTACAATATCTTATGAACATTGTGCCTAAATGGTGATGACAGTTTAAATAAACATTGGTTCTAAAATGAAATGGATGACCATTTACCAAGCTACTTTGATCTATCTAACAAAGACGAGTTGAATTAGTCATTTTTCATATGAAAATCTGTTTTTACTCAATATAATTTTATGTGTTGATTTTTTCGTAATACTTTGTTCTGGGCACTTTTATAGCAGCTAAAAACTCACAATTTTGTCGAAGACGCCAAGTTTGTATCTCATCGTTTTTCAAAGTTACAGCTGTTTTTCCACGAAAAAAAAACTTATTTTTAAAATTCAATAAAAAGCTTTAAACAAAAAAGGTACCTACAGTTTTTTCACCATAAATAGAACAGAGTACGATCTTTCCAATGCAACCGGGAGAATGAAAATCCATTTGCTCCTTTTTGAGATATGACTGTTCACGTAGATTACTGATTTTGGAGTACTCCATCCGAGTGCCCTCCGGGTAGCATATTATCTCTCATTTTTTTTATATACTACCTCTCATATCTCTAATCTGTTCGGAGGATTACGTTAGTATTAGTACGGGCCCTTTTTTGCATTCCAGTGTGGTTTTGTCGCTTTGCTTTAGTAATAAATATACCATTGCATTGAACGGTCAACGTATCGGTCCCCCTAAAAATGTAGTTTCGTGTTAAGTAAAGTGCACAAATAAAGTTTACTGAGTTTTCTTTTAGCAAAGTATACGGTCGAAGAAATCAATTTAGAATCCGCAAAAGAAACTCGCGAAACGCTATTACACGAAAAATAGTGTCCAAAACTATTGTTCAAATAGGGTCCGAACAAATGGTGCCGTGACCAGGATTTTTGTCGCGGAGTGATTTTGGACACCATCATGTGCACAACGAAATAGTGCGTTTTATTTCGATTGAATCGCTGTTTCTGTGAGTGTGGAACAAACAATATCTATCGACAAAACTAACGAAAGGTTCAATCACCTTCATATGGCACCGGATTGAGCGCAACCCATACTCAATGTGCCTATCTATACTGACCACCGGCTAGGCAGCATTCAGCGGCATTTTGTTCGGGGCGAAACCAAACGGTGGTTTCGTCAGCACAGTTTCAAAGAAAGTAGTTACCGGGGGCGCGTATTATCATATACGGTTTTTAATACAAGGCCTGTACAGCCAGGCTCACACGGTGAGTACTTGGCTGGAATTGTTGTTTATGACCGATCATTGCAATCATTGTTCGCTTTTCGGATTACATTATGCGAGTTCGCTGATACTGGACGATCAACTGATGTGCACTTGGCTACTGAAGCGCTCGACCAAGTGCAGCACACCGTAGTGGAGGCATAGCCTGTATCGGATGGTGCCTGGAGAATTCGAAGAATTGCTGCAGTTTTCCGGTTGCCGTTTAACCATAATTTCAAGGCTTAATTTATTAGGCTTGCAGGTGAGCCTCTGTCCATTTAATCTTAAACGATTTGTGTGGTGCTGTGCTTCGTTGTAAATTACAGTAGCCATAAATTGGTTTATCACACTCGACCGGGGATCGTTGGTGACGTCATCGAATCGTTGTTGATGATCGACTGTGCCCAAGAACATTTTGCCGACTGAGGAACGCCCGGAACATTACCGATACGGATCGCAATTTTCAACTGGTGTACGCTGCTTAGAAGGGACTGCTACTGATCGGCTGCGGAGAGCACTTTATTACAACGCCTAATTTATTAGGCTTACAGGTGAGCCTCACTCCAATCATTAGTTATTACTTTGCCTTGTGGTGCTGTGCTTCGCCCTCCTTTGCAGTCGTAGTCGTGCAGGATCATTTTCTCCGGTTGGGAAACACTAGAGGCGCAGCCGATATAATTGTATTGCCGATTGGTGGATGCATTTCACGAGAAACTGCTGCTGTTTGCTGTAGGAAGTAAATTACAAGGCCTAATTTCTTAGGCTCTCAGGTGAGCCTCTTTCCAATCCTCGTATTGCATTTCTGTGTGGTGCTGTGCTTCGTACCTTTTTCACAGTTCTTTTCGTCGACGTCAACTACTGTGCGATGACGAAGAAGCTGAAGCCGAAGCTGCAAGTGCGGGATAACATCGTGGATTTCCTAAAACGCACATCTCGCTTCCTGAAGAACTACGTCCCCGACACTCACGCCCTTCAGGTCCAGACTCGTATGGACAAACTGGACGAGAAATGGGACGAATTTGAAGACATCCAAGCACAGATCGAGCAGATGGAGGAGCACGAAGAGAAGGCGGATGACCACAAAAGGACTAGGGCCGAGTTCGAGGAGTTGTACTTCCAGGTAAGGGCAGGGTTGAAATCAAAGTTGCCATCCACTCTTTCTTCTTCCGCACCCCCCTCCGCTAATGCACCTGTGGGGGCGTGTGCCGGCATAACATTGCCAAAAATAAATTTGCCAGAATTCAATGGGGAATTCGATAAGTGGTTGCCATTTTTCGACACGTTTAAGTCGCTAATCCATGATAACCCGGATTTAAGCGGTATCCAACGTTTCCACTACTTGCGAGCGTCTCTAAAGGGTGAGGCGCTGAAAGTTGTAGATTCCTTTCCATTATGTGAAGCGAACTACGCGGCGGCTTGGTCTGCACTAATCAAACGCTATTCGAACGTATATCTGCAGAAGAAACGACATGTGAATGCTCTTCTGCAGTTTCCGAAGTTAAAGAAGATGACTGCTAGTGGGATCCATGACGTCATCGATTGCTTTGATCGGCACACGAAAATCTTGGATCAATTGGGTGAAGTGACATCGGGCTGGGGGGCGATGCTGACACAACTATTGGTATCCAAGCTGGATGATTCGACGCAGAAGGACTGGGAAGAGTTCGCCTTGAAGAAACAAGATCCGACGTTCCGGCAAGTGATGGAGTTTCTCGAGGGTCAAACCCGGATATTAGATGCGATTGCGGTCGATCAGCGTGGCGAATGTCAGCGTGTTCCATTTTCCACTCCATCCAACTCCTTCAAGAAATCTGTGCCAAAGCTGGCAGTGAATACAGCGTCTGAGAGTTCAACAACAAAGTGTGTTTCTTGCAGTGGTCCACATTACATAATAAATTGCCCCACGTTCGCGAAGATGAGTCTGGATAAGCGGTTCCAGGTTGTCAATTCGAAGAAGCTGTGCAGCAACTGCCTCCGTCGCGATCACTACAGTCGGGATTGTAAGTCCTCTTTCCGTTGCCGAACGTGTAACAAGAAGCACCATAGTCTCCTCCATCCTGGGTTGTCAGCATCCGGTTCCAATTCAGCGACTGCCGCTCAGGAATGTACTCAATCGCAAACGGGCGGTTCGAATGTTTCTACTACTGCAGTTGCTCCGGTTGATGCTCCTCAGCAGGTGCTCCAGAGTTCGGTTGCTACAATCTATGCGGCAAATGTCACAGCTGAATCTCGAGAAGTTCATGTTTTCTTGTCAACGGTTCTCGTGTCGGTGAAGGACTGCAACGGGCGGTCTCACATGGCCAGAGCTCTTCTCGATAGCGGATCCCAGGCGAATCTGATCACGGAGAGATTGTGCCAAGTCTTGAAGTTACCACGGAAACAAACTAGCGTGCCAATCGCTGGTGTAGGCAGTGCGCGGGTTCAGATAAACAGTTCTGTGTCCACCACAATAGCTTCGAGAATCACCGACTACGCCATCCCGATGGACTTCTTAGTTCTGAAGAAAGTAACAGAGGATCAGCCTTCGACGACGATTCCGGTCAGTAGTTGGAACCTACCATCAGATATGGTACTGGCGGATCCAGGTTTCAACAAGCGGGCTCCAATTGACCTATTGCTGGGATTGGAGTATTTCTACGAGTTCTTGTTACTCAACGGTGGTCGGATTCAAATACAGCGGGTAGGTGAAGGAATTCCACTCTTCGTCAACACTGTTTTCGGGTGGATAGCAGCCGGTAAAGCGGATTTGGGTAGCCTTAACCCGATTCCGTGCTGTCACGTAACGACCAACGCGACTCTGGAGGAAAAAATTGAGCGATTTTGGAGTATTGAGGAGATGCAGGACGTTCCACGGCGTTCTCAAGAAGAACAAGACTGTGAGGAACATTTTCAAGCCACTTTTTCACGTGATTCAACCGGAAGATACGTGGTGCGTCTGCCGAAGCGAATGGGTTTCGAGCAGATGATCGGTGAGTCGAGAGATACGGCTCTCCGCAGACTTATGCAACTTGAACGGCGGTTGGGCAAGGACGCAAATCTGCGTAAGAGTTACAACGAAGCGATGCAGACCTACTTGGAGCTGAACCACATGACAGCAGTTCCGGACGAAGTTTTGAAACACGATAGTCGTCTCGCTTGTTATCTGCCTCATCATCCGGTTATCAAAGAGTCGAGTACAACGACAAAGATTCGGCCAGTAGTCGACGGTTCCGCGAAAACAACCTCGAACCACTCTCTAAACGACGCTTTGATGACAGGACCGGTTCTTCAAGATCCTCTTTTTGATCTGGTTCTTCGCTTTCGCAAACACGCAGTTGCTCTCGTTGCAGACATCGAGAAGATGTATCTACAGGTGAGAGTGCATCCAGATGACACCTCTCTACAGCGGATTTTGTGGAGATTCTCGCCGGAGGAGCCGATTGCAACGTACGAAATGAATCGTGTAACATTTGGTTTGGCTCCGTCTTCGTACCTCGCGACACGTTGCTTGCAGCAGCTGGCAGACGATGAAGGAGATTTGCATCCACGGGGAAAGGAGGCGCTCATCAACGACTTTTACGTGGACGACTACGTCGGTGGGGCAGATTCTGAGTGTGAAGCTATCTTGTTGCGGCAAGATTTGGAGCAGCTAATGCCTAAAGGAGGTTTTCGGCTGCGAAAATGGATGTCCAATGCAAAGGGTGCGTTGGAAGGACTGCCACCGGAGGATTTAGGAACTCAGTCTACGCTGAACTTCGATCAAGAGCAGGTGAAAACGCTAGGAATCCATTGGCGACCAGGGCCGGATGTGCTGGGTATCGACGTGTCAAACCTTACTGTAAACGGACAGTGGACTAGGCGCAAGGTATACTCCGTCATCGCTCAGCTGTGGGACCCTAGCGGTATTACGGCTCCAGTCATTTCTTGGGCCAAGATACGGATGCAGCTTTTGTGGGTAGCAGTTCAAGGATGGGATGATCCCCTGTCTGAAGAATTAGCCAACCGGTGGACTGAGTTCTACCATCAACTACCCGTCCTGTCAGAGATCGAAGTGAAACGGCATGCTTTCGTCAATTATCCGATGTTGATTCAGTTCCACGTTTTCTCGGATGCGTCGGAAGCGGCGTATGGAGCGTGCATCTACGCTCGGTCGATCGATCAACGGGGACATATTAAAGTGGAACTATTAGCGGCAAAATCTCGACCAGCGAGTTTGAAGAAGACGACCCTTGCAAGGCTAGAATTGTGTGGTGCTCATGTAGCGGCCAAACTCTATCGTGCGACTGCGAAAGCCCTTAAGATGGAAGATACGGAAACCTGGTTCTGGTCGGACTCAACGGTGGTACTGTCATGGCTGAAGTCGCCGCCGTATGTCTGGCCTACTTTTGTGGCTAATCGGGTATCTCACATCCAAGAGCTGACAAAGGGACATCGGTGGAATCATGTCAAGGGGACTGAAAACCCAGCCGATCTCGTCTCACGTGGCGTCATGCCCAAGGATCTCGTCGACAAGCACCACTGGTTTCACGGGCCGGATTGGTTGTCGTTACTCGATCAGCATTGGAATACCGAACGGCATTTGAAGTACGAACGACCAGCGGAGGAGCTGCTGGAGAGAAAGAAGAACGTTATGGTCGTAGCCGATTCTCAGCAACCACATCTACTGCTGGATCGCTATTCTAGCTACTGGAAACTTCTTCGGATCACGGCATATGTCCTCAAGTTCATCCGGAGATGTCAGCATCGTAGATCGCCCCCCACGTCCTCTTCCTTGTCTGTAGCGGAACTACAAGAAGCTAAATACACGTTGGTGCGGTGTGTTCAACGGGAACCGTTTGCCGCGGAAATCAAAGCGTTAGCCAATCATCGACCGATTCAAGCCCACTCGTCGCTGAAGCTTCTTCACCCTTTTCTGGATCACCAGGGCATACTTCGAGTTGGTGGCCGGCTGAGATTGGCCGGAGAATCGTATGCAGTTCGACACCCCATTATCCTTCCCAGCAATCACACGTTTTCACGCCAAGTCGCAGTCGCCTACCATGAATTGTCGCTCCATTCCGGCCCCCGAATGACGCTCGCACAAATCCGGCAAGAATTCTGGCCATTACGTGGAAAGGCACTAGCAACTTATACTTTCCGAAACTGCTTACGCTGTTTTCGAACCAACCCTGTCCCTGTATCCCAACCACCTGGTCAATTACCAAAACCTCGTACAACTCCTACTCGTGCATTCGCTGTCACCGGTGTAGACTACTGTGGTCCAGTCTACCTTAAGCCTGTTCACCGTCGTGCGGCAGCACAAAAGGCTTACATCGCCGTCTTCGTGTGCTTCAGCACGAAGGCCGTCCATCTGGAGCTGGTTGGAGATCTTACCGCATCTGCCTTCCTAGCTACGCTACGACGTTTTGTGGCCCGCCGAGGTCTGCCTTCTGAGATCCACTCGGATAATGGCCTCAACTTCAAGGGTGCCAGCAACGATCTCCGGGAGATGTACGAGCTATTGCATGATCCCGTCGTGCATTCACAAATCTCCAACGAGACGTCGAAACGAGGAATCGTGTGGAAATTCATTCCACCTAGAGCGCCGAACTTTGGTGGCCTATGGGAGGCCGCCGTAAAATCTGCCAAGACGTCACTCGTTCGTGTTCTGGGGCAGCGTAGATTGTCATTCGAGGACATGGCGACCATCCTCACCCAGATCGAGGCTGCGATGAATTCGCGGCCACTCACCCCCCTATCGGAGGACCCAGACGAGTTAGATGTGCTCACACCAGGGCATTTTTTGACTGGCTCCTCGTTGTTAGCCCTCCCCGATCCGGACTACAGTGAGATCCCTCTGAATCGGCTTCACCACTACCAGGGACTACAGCAGATAATTCAACAGCATTGGAAACGGTGGAGACGGGAATACATCTCGCAACTCCACAACCAGAACCAAAGATTCCCACAAGCAACTATACTCGCGGTAGGCCAAATGGTACTCCTAAAGGAAGATGGGAATCCAGCCATCGAGTGGCCCCTTGCCCGCATTATTGAAGTCCACCCAGGCCCGGACGGAGTGGTCAGGGTGGTGAAGGTACGGATGCCAAGCGGGTCTATCTACAAGCGGCCAGCATCGCGGGTGTGTTTGCTACCATTCGAGAGGACTTCCCCGAAAGATGAAACGCTGTCAACTCCAATCAGCGCAACGTAGATTGTTTAAGATATATTGGTTCTCAAAGTGTTTTAGGTTAGATATAAGTTTTTTGGATATTGAAATCGTAAATTCCATATAGAATTTAGGTGGCCGGCATGTTCACGTAGATTACTGATTTTGGAGTACTCCATCCGAGTGCCCTCCGGGTAGCATATTATCTCTCATTTTTTTTATATACTACCTCTCATATCTCTAATCTGTTCGGAGGATTACGTTAGTATTAGTACGGGCCCTTTTTTGCATTCCAGTGTGGTTTTGTCGCTTTGCTTTAGTAATAAATATACCATTGCATTGAACGGTCAACGTATCGGTCCCCCTAAAAATGTAGTTTCGTGTTAAGTAAAGTGCACAAATAAAGTTTACTGAGTTTTCTTTTAGCAAAGTATACGGTCGAAGAAATCAATTTAGAATCCGCAAAAGAAACTCGCGAAACGCTATTACACGAAAAATAGTGTCCAAAACTATTGTTCAAATAGGGTCCGAACAATGACTTTTTGAATAAAAGTGATTTTATTAAAAAAAAATGCCAATATCATTTTAACTACGCGAGTTAGAACTTTGAGCTCTTTGGAAAAAAATATGCGTCGTTGATAGTTCTAAAAGTGCTCGGAACAAAGTATTTACTAAAATCGAACAAATTAAAAGATATTTCAGGAAAACTGAAATTCATGAATCACCCTAATATGAATCTTTAAAAAAAACATAAGTTAGGAATCATAAGAGATAGAATAATGGTTTCTTCGGCAAACTTGCTCCAAGTAAGTTCTTTTACAACTTTGTAGAACATTTTGTGAACGTATATAAAACTATTAAAAAGCAGATGTTTGGATCAGCGAAACTAGAGGGACCACCCTAATTTCACAATAATGAGAAAAAAGGTCGAAAAATAAGAAGAAAGTTTCCCAAAGACACCATGTATCTGAAAATGGTTTAAGCACAAACATTTTTGTCTTCTTAAATCCGGCTCTGGACCCATTGTACACTGGCATGATCAATGTTACCCAAAAAAAAAAAAATAATCAAAAATTAGAATGAAAAGCCTATTTAAACATGTTTTAAAATTTTACAATACTTTAAAAATATAAAACATGTAACGTTTGCTTCAACAAGAAAATAATTTAAGAAAGATCGAAAATTTTGATCAATGTTACCCCGGATTACGACACTCATTGAGTCGATATTATGTCAAATGAAATACAAATGCAAATACAAATAGTTGATGACAGTTAAGCAGTGAAAACACAATAATGAGGTCGAGAATGCCCAAAAATGAGCTGAAATACAACCAGGCTGTTGGGAAGAACGTGAATTCGGTCGAATTTCTTCAGCACAATTAATCCACCACAAAACGATTATGCCTTATCGTTTGAACATAGAACATAAGCTTCATTTCATCTCAAATTTTTAGGGACAATGTATTTGTATGTACATAGCTCAAATTTTCCAGAGCACCGTTTTTTAGAACCGTTGAACGGATCTGGATCAAAATGCATCACGCTGATGGCAGCCACTGAACAATCAGCGTGATGCATTTACAGCCATACCCGTTCACCGGTTCTAAAAAACGGTGCTCTAGAAAATTTGAGCTATGTACTCCAAATACCTTGTTCTTAAAATTGAACTGAATTTCCGAAACATACCTTTTCGAGCATTTCTGGATCTGGGTCTTTTATATTTATTTTTGATCTCGTCAGGTGATTATCATCAGTTGACAGACGTTAAGACGACTTTGAACAAGATACAAATCATGTGATGTTTCGCTCTAGACTCTAGCCAACGGGGTTTTTAATGGTTTGGCCCTATCAAACTCTTGACCCGTCCGCGTAAAGCACGCAAACGCATGCACTATGTGGTTCTTGGAGCCAGCCACTCACACGCATACTACCGCTGACGATTTCGCCTTCAAGTGCGGGGGAGCTACATACTGTTCCC